>NC_079514.1:27986753-28113718 GCF_000801105.2 Raphanus sativus | reverse complement strand
GACCTCGAGCAGCAGCAAAAGCTCAGGTCCTTGCCGATTTCATAATCGAGCTAGCTTCCGAACAACTAGACTTGGAAACAGAAGCTCTGAAGTGGAGTCTGTACATTGACGAGCCTCGCCAAGACAAGGTTCCGGCATCGGTCTAAAGGCTGACCTCCTCAGCTATAGAAACCATCAAAAAATCCTACAGGCTCGGATTCAGCGTTTCTAATAACGAGGCTGAATACGAAGCATTAATTGCAAGATTAAAACTTGCCCTAAGCCTCGGAATTCGAGAGCTGAACGCTTATAGTGATTCACAGCTAGTAGCTAGCCAGTTCCTACGGCGAGTATGAAACAAGGACGAAAGAATGGGGGCATACCTAGAAGTTGTCTGGAACCTCACTAAGCAGTTCAACAGATTTGAACTAACGAGGATCCCACGAGGAGAGAGCTGCTCAGCAGACGCGCTGGCTGCTTTAGCGTCAACATAAGACCCCCTCGTAAAACGGATCATACCCTTAAAGGGAATCGAAAACAAGTATTGACATAGCTACCAAGCTGAGATCGATAGCAAGCCGAAAGAGCAAACGGAAGGTAGCTACCCCAGACGGTAGCAACCAAGCTCTTACAACGCACTGGTTCCCAAAAAACCAGAATCGTAGCTTTAAAAAGCATACCTCCGGGGCAAGATCCAGACCTCGGATTCACCTGTCCATGCAGCCAGGACCAGGAGTCGTTCTGCTTTTGAAATCGCATCCGAAGAAACGACCCAGACTCCGGAGAACAACACCAGAACTGGAGATATTCCTCAGAATTCAGACTCCTTCGAGCCTAATCCGACCAATATCTCCGGGGCAATAAGACATCAGGTCACGACATTCAGGGACCTGAACAAGACACATCAAGTCACGACACTCAGGGACCTGAACAAGACCCGCCCTCATCTCTTCATGACAAAATCATTAAGAGAGAGGATTGGAGAATACCGATCATGCAATACATCTTGTAGGGTAAGATCCCCCCCAATAAGTGGAGGCCCGAAAACTCAAAGCATTAGCGCAAGATACTGCATAATCGAGTCAGCCCTCCATAAAACGAAGCATTTCGGACCTTACCTAAAATGCATCCATGGCCTCGATGCTATCAATCTTATGAAGAAATGCACGCATGCTCCTGAAGAGAAACCACTCTGGGGGCAGAGCTCTAGCTATCCGAATCAAAAGACAGGGTTATTTCTGGCCCACCATTATAGCTGACAGCGAGGTTTACTCCTCTTCATGTGATAAATGCCAAAGGCATGCACCGATTATACATCAGCCTGCGGAAAAATTATCCTCAATACCCGCTCAGTACCCGTTCATGAGGTGGTCCATGGACATCGTAGAACCATTCATAACGTCAGGAAGAGGAAGGCAGAAGCTACGCTTCCTCTTGGTCTTGACATACTACTTCACGAAGTGGATAGAAGCTGAAGCTTTCCAACAAATAACTAGATTCGAAGTCGGAAGGATTTGTGTGGAAAGACATCGTCTGCGCCACGGCGTCCCGTATGAGATCGTAACCGACAATGGAGGACAGTTCATTTCTCGCGACTTCAAAGCATTTTGCGACAAGTGGAATATCCGCCCTACCTTCTCAACACCTCGACGACCTAAGGCAGGCGGAGGCTGCTAAAAGTCAATATAGCAAACCTCAAGAAACGCTTCGGAACCAACAAGAAAAACCTGTTTGAAAAGATACCTGAAGTACTTTGGGCATGACGAACCACCCCTAGAAGGCTACAGAGGAAACTCCCTTTCTCTTTAGCCTACGAAACGGAAGTTCGTTCCGGCGAAAACCTCCACTGAGGCCTCCGTCGAGAGCTCTGTACGTCTGATCCCGCAGCTAACAATCAAGCTCCTAACGACAGCCTCGACCTAATCGAGAAAGACAGACCGAGCCCTGCTTCGGATTCAAAACTATCAGCAAGCAATGCCCGACATTATAATTCCAAAGTCAGGCCCCAACAATTCGTTATAGGTGACCTAGTACTTAGGAAAGTTTTCGAAGCAAACCAAGAACCAGATGCTGGGAAACTAGGGACCAATTGGGAAGGTCCTTACCGGATTATCCACGTGTACGACCTGGCGTCTATAAGCTCCTGAAGGTACGAACCGAGGTACCTGAAATCAGATCGCGGAATGCCACAAATCTGAAGAAATACTATCATTAGTACTTAAATTCTCGAATTATGTTAGCCTTGACCCTTGACTGGGTACGTAGGCAATTGTGTTATGAGTGTAACCCCAATCTCATTTTAACACTCTTTCCACCATGGCGAAAGGGGGCATATGTTTGAGAACAATAGCCCAAACAGCGATTGTATGATTATTGTGTACCATGTATCCTATTATCAATAAAGCAATTATCTTCGATACCTTGACTTTTTTAACAAATTCAGGTCTCTACGAACCTGAACCTAAGGTCTTAAAACCCTTCGAACAAATTCAGGTCTCCGTGAACCTGAACCTAAGGTCTTAAAAACCTTCAAACAAAATTCAGGTCTCCGTGAGCCTGAACCTAAAGGTCTTAAAACCCTTCAAACAACTTCAGGTCTCCGTGAACCTGAACCTAAGGTCTTAAAAACCTTCAACAAATTCAGGTCTCCGTGACCTGAACCTAAGGTCTTAAAACCCTTCGAACAAATTCAGGTCTCCGTGAACCTGAACCTAAGGTCTTAAAACCTTCAAACAAATTCAGGTCTCCGTGAGCCTGAACCTAAGGTCTTAAAACCCTTCAAACAAATTCAGGTTCCGTGAACCTGAACCTAAGGTCTTAAAAACCTTCAAACAAATTCAGGTCTCCGTGAACCTGAACCTAAGGTCTTAAAACCCTTCGAACAAATTCAGGTCTCCGTCAACCTGAACCTAAAATCCTCAGTAATCTCGAAGGTCTTAAAATCCTTCCAACAAACTCAGGTCTCCACGAACCTGGACCTAAGGTCTTAAAATCCTTAGTAACCTCGAAGGTCTTAAAATCCTTCAAGCAATATCAGGTCTCGACGAACCTGACCCAAGGTCTTAAAATCCTTACCAAATCTCCAAGGTCTTAAAATCCTTATCAAATCTCCAAGGTCTTAAAATCCTTATCAAATCTCCAAGGTCTTAAAATCCTTATCAAATCTCCAAGGTCTTAAAATCCTCATCAAATCACAAAGGTCTTAATCCTTATCAAACCTCAAAAGGTCTTAAAATCCTAAGCAAACTTCAATGGGTCTTAAAATCCCACAAACGAATTCAGGTTCCCATGAACCCCCTCCTAAGGTCTTCAGAGTAGCTCAGGTTCCTAAAAACCCGGAGCTAATCTCAATGTTTCAGGAACTCCTTCTAAGGATCCTCGTAATCGAATGTACTCGAAATCTTCGAGACCTGATAAGTCATTGGACATTGTATATAATAATCACGATACATGTCCTAACCAAAACTTCCACTTGACAAAAGTCAATCTCATCCAAGAAACGATCAAACCATGTTAAATGACTTAATACGAAAAACAAAACCGAAATTTGAATAAAAGGGTTTAAAAGCCTCCCAGGCTAACGAGGGTTCAGAAGACCCTAAGGTTTAAAAAGCCTCCTCAGGCTATAAGTCTGAAACGTAAACAAAGCCCATTGGGCAAAAGTCATGAAAAGCAACATTACAATTCAAAAAGAGCCGCAGCTCTTAGACATCATTATCACGGGAGCTCATCCCGACATCCTTGTCTCCCTCGACTGGATCACTTTCTTTGGCTGGATCTCCCTCATCTGCCTCCTTGTCATCGCCCATCTGGGACGTCTCGACTGGAGCTGAATCAGGGCCCACCAAACCTAAGTTAGAACCATACTCTCCGGAAAAGGATAGATTAAACATGTTAATCTCGAAAGTACCTGAACTCTCTGAGAATTGAGGAATGGGAAGCTTGCTGGCCGAGAAGTCGGATACTTGCTCCTTTTCATACGCAATCGTAGCCATCAGATTAAGCAAAGGAAATCTTCAATAAAGATAATTGTTGCTCGAGATCTCAACAAAAAGATTGATGCTCGGCGGCTAGGTCTAGCTTCCGAGATAAGGAATCTTATCTCGAAAGCTGGGGGCAACTGTTGGGCCCAAATATGACCCCCTAGCTAATGATATACAATAAGAAATGATAACGGGCCGCGAAAGGCCCATCATGAATTCAATCTTCAAAAACAGCTAAGTCAGATCCGGAGGCTGTGAGCTGGAGATGTTCATCAGAGAGGTCAAGGAAAAGAGGCAGCTCGTTGACAAGTAAACAGGCGCAGGACCCGGTCAAAGAGGTAGCTCGTGGACAAATAAATAGGCGCAGGACCCGGTCAAAGGGGAGCTGTTACAAATCACTCAAATCACGGAGGAAATCTCGGGAACCAGTTGGTAGCGACCAAAAGAGGCCTGAGGCTATTTAAAGAAGACATCAAACAATGATCATTGGAACCACAATTCAACTTCTTACGCAGAAGCTCTCAAAATACTTTACTTTCTTTGTAAACGCTATAAACATTCCTTGTAACCATTCTTTACCCAAATCATCAATAAAATCATCATTCATTCTATAAGTTCTTACGGGATTCAGCCCACGTTATCTTTCCCTAACCTTTTCCTAAATCTTAACCTGACCTAAAATCAGGAGGTGAGTTTAATCCCTCACATCACTCACACAGAGACTGTGTGATTTAAGTGTGGGGGAGGTACCAAGTATTTGATCATGTTTGTTTCCATGATTTTGAGTCTCATGCATTGCATATTACATTCTTATTTGCATAGAAAAATCCAAAAAAATTAAAAAAAAATTTGAAAAACACAAAAAGAATCATTTAGTTGCATCATTTGCATCTTAGGGATTGAGTCTAGAAGCATATTGGTTGCATTCATGCATTAGGGGGATATCAATCTTGTAAAGAGCTCGTGCTAAGTACTGAATTTGATGACCTTTGTAATCATGGCAAGTAGCTTGAACATCCTTTGGAAAGCTTGTAAACTTCGCGCCTTGAATGCTCCTCTTGAAACTCATTTGACTGTTGATACTCTCTCTTTGAAGCAAGCTCATGTTTTAATGTCTCTTGCATATGGTCCCTTGTGTACTAAGTCATGGATATACACACTTGAGTTGTCCCATCCTTTTTACCAATCTTCTTGACAAACTCAAGTGGTACTCCACTCCCAAAACCCATACCTCCTTTTATACCATCATTATTTGTTGAGTGAGGCCTCTTTGGAAAGCTTTACATGTGCATAATGTTGAGAGTATTGGGAACGATAATGCTTAGTCTCCATTCTTGCTAGATTAGTCACTCTATTGTCTAGCTATAGGAAGAAGGGGGTGAGTGTTGTGATTGTGATTTGGGAATATGAAAGGTTTGACTCTTTGTGCTTAAATGATTAGTCTTTATGGGATAAGTGGAGAAGTATCTAGCTCTTATTGTGAAAAGTCTTGGCCCCCAAATATAAAAAAAATAAAAGAAAAAAAAAAGAATGAAAAGGGGGCTAGCAATGTTGTTAGGAGCTCAGATTTGTTTTAAAATTGTGAAAATCCCTTATTGATTTCAAAAAGAAAGAGTGTGATGTGAAAAATGTTCTTGGGATCTTTTGGTGAGAGATGTGAGTTGGGTTTGACATTGAGGAATAATTGAATATCTTGTGTGTTTGGGAAAGGGTAGAACAATGGAGATTGAGCATTGTATGCATGAGTTGATCCCTTTCTTAGATATATTATGTGTAATGTCAAGGCTACTTTGTTTTGAGAGTAAACCACATTAAAAGATCATTTTGAACCTCTGATTTCACTTGCATTAAAGCCTTTGTCTTACCAAACCAAATGACTTGGACCAGTTGACCATTTGTGAGATGTATATTGAGTTTGCTTCATAAATGTTAGAGAAATGTGGATTTGTGGTTTGTAGATGCATGGTTAATGAGTGTAGAGATCAAAGGAGCTGAGATAGGCTTAGAGAAGTTAGAGATGGATAAAATCTTTGCTCTTGCTATTTGGTATGATTATGCAAGGTTGTTAGGTTGAGAACTAAGAAGAGTTTCTTTTGGTTATGAGTCCCAATTTTCAAACTTTTTCTCCTTGGTTCTTGAAAGTTTACTTGTGGACAAGTAAAGGACTAGTGTGGGGGAGTTGATGTCTTGCATATTTGCATTGTTTTAACCATTCATTCATAAGCATTTTCATCATATAGAATAGGATTTAGACATGTTTAGGTTGCATTTTGCATGCATAAGTCTCTATTAGGTACTGGAGTGCCAAGTGAGGTTATTGGAGACATTTGGATGCACTTGGGGCTCAAAAGATGTGAAAAGGAAGATGATTGGACGAGAGGAGCCTGGAGCGACCTGCAGAGGTCGCTGTGAGACCTCGCTCCAGCCGGAGCGACCTTGACGACCAAAGCTGGAGCGACCACTCCAAGTCGCTCGGCTTTACACGGCTCGAAGACGAAGAAAATGCCTCCGGAGCGACCCCTCGCAGCGACCACCAAGGTCGCTCCCGAAGCCCAGAGCGACCTCTCGGAGCGACTGGCCGAGGTCGCTCCGCGTTATCTGCTGCACGATTTTATTATTTTTCAAGGACCTTTTTGCAATTGTTGTGCACGTTTTTGCACTTGGAAAACCTAATGTTTAAGTACTATGTAGCCACCATTGGCAATCTATCTTTTATCTATTGGATACACAAAACTCTCTCAAGAAAAAGCTCTCTTTTGATTTGATTGTTCTTGTGTTCTTGTGATTTTCTTTTCTAGTTCTCTATATGATTCATCTGAAATCCACCATGGGTTTAAGAGGAATCATGGAGATTAGTGAGTAATCACCTTCTGGATTCATGGGTTAGGGTGATTAAGGGTGATTAGGCTAGTTCTAGGATGTTTTAGGTATAGATCATACTTGTTCCTTGCTAGTAGAGTGATCTTAATGCATCATTTGAGTAGGCCACTCAAAGGGTGATCTCTAGGCATTTCCCACCCAAAAGGTGTTTGATGAAATGCCTGAGTCAACTCTCCTAGGCTCTTAGTGTACTTTGCCAAAGATATTTGTTGTTAAAGATGCTAAGATAGCTAATAGACTTGTTAGTAATGATTGCTTGCATGTTATTCAACCAAAGACATTTGATGTTTGAGACATGTTAGCAAATGAGCATTCATCTAGACATAGAGCTTGCTTAGAATTGTGTCTAGGCTTAAGGTTAATAGTTTGATTGATTCATTTGTCATCCTTAGTTCGAAACTTGATCACCCAAGGTCTGAAATCCCTATATCCATGAGTTCTCCTTTCCAATAGCTTAAAAGTATCATTTTTATTGCTTTGCATTAGCTTTAATCATTAGTTTAGAAATCATCAAATCACTGGCAGCACTTAGATTAGGCAAATACTTGCATTCTCACTGCTTTGAGTCCCTCAGAACTGGTTCGACAAACAACTTCTACTATACTATCATTTGACTTAGGAGCCTCAAAACTCCTAACATCAAGATCTAATCCCAAAAAGTTTAAGTTATATAGTTGGAGATAGTTCAACAATCAACATGTGGACAGATTCTTGGATTCCAGATCATCCACCACGACCGCCAACACCTATTTTGGAAAGTAACCTAGATGAAAAGGTTAACAGCTACTTTAATGCTACATGAAACGATTGGAATGAAGAAAGACTTCGTCAATTCATCATTCCAGAAGATGTAGAACAGATTTTAGCATTAAAGATAAGTGTTAAGGCAATTAATGATCTGGTTGGTTGGCATTACAATGAAGATATGATCTACACAGATAAAGTCATGTTACTGGCTAGGAATTCACATTCCTAATACTAATAACCCAACACCTATTCCAGGTAATCCTCAACTGAAACACAAGATATAGAAGACACATTTACCAGCTAAGATCAAGCATTTCTTATGGAGATCACTCTCAAAAGGTCTCGCTACAGAGAGTAATCTGAGAAGAAGACATGTGACACAAGATGCACAATGTAAGAGATGTTGTCAAGAAGAAGAAACATAAGAATATCTATTCTTTGAATGTGATTATGCTAAATGAATTTGGAGGGCATCATACTTCATGAATTTGACAGTAATGGGATTGACTGCTACTTAGAAGAAAAGATAAAAGCATGTTTATTAAGTTGTTCATCTAGTAGGTTGGCTCATTTACAAGAACTCCCAGTATGGATACTATGTCGGACATGGAAGAGTCGAAACATTCTGATATTTCAACAGAAGCAAATCCACTGGAAGTCTATAATGGATTATGCTCGTAATGATGCTACAGAATGGAAACAAGCAGGTGTCAGTTCAGGGCTGTCAGAATGGTATAAAGGAACAAATAAGAAGAGAAGGGTATTGGACACGATCACCAAAGGAGTGGATTAAATGTATTATAGATGGATCATTTGTGAATACATTAATAGAGAGTACTGCTGGATGGATTTTTCGAGATGAGAATGGAGTATTTAAAGGAGCGGCTCAAGCTATTGGCAAACTGAGTTATGAATCCTTTAGAGTGTGAACTGCAAGGCATACTAATGGTAATACAACATTGCTGGTCCATGGGTTTTAGAAAGGTCATCCTGGAAAATGATTGCAGTAAAGAAATAGACATTCTCAATGGTAAAACATTACATTTCAGCTTATATAACTGGATCAGGGAGATCAAATGGTGGGTGAATTGTTTTGATGAAGTTCGTTTCCGGTGGATTTCAAGGAAAGCAAATAAGTGTGCTGATAAGCTTGCACGAAGAGGGCCTTTACCATCAGTTTTCTTTATTTTTCATAATTATGTACCAAACATGTTAACAAATCTTCTACATGAAGATTATGTAAACTCAAGTATTCATTAATAATATGATATAAAAAGACAGTTTTAGTAAGAAAAAGTCAAATTATTTCTTGGTAACAAACAAAAGCAACACAACAATGTGAGGGTCAATTGCAAAAGTTGGATTATTGATTTATCTATTTATACACATGGTTTGAACCTTTATGATGAAATCCAATTTCTAAAAAAAATATAAAATAGAAAATATATTCGCCATTTGAAAGGCGGTTCAAAATCTAGTAATAATTATAAAAGGTATTCCACCAAAGACATAACATTTGTTAGATATCTGTTCGTTCCGGTTTATTTATTTTTGGTATTTTGGTTTATAAATAATAAACCATATTAAAACCATATATATTTTGGTTTAGTTCGGTTTATATATTGTCGGTTTTTGATTTATTCGGTTTTATACCAAAAACTCATAAGTATATTTATCTTTTATAAGATTTTGTGAATTCTACTTTATATGATTAAATATCAGCTTTAAATTTAATATAATACAATGACATTTTAGTTTTTAAATAGAATATATTATATATATATATATATATATAATTTTACTGTTTAACAAATTATCAAACATATTTAGTTAATAGTAGTAATAGTATTATAGAATAAACATAAGAAATATTAGTAATCCATAATCTTATTAAATAACTAAACATTAACACACATATTTGTTAAAAAAGGTAAATTTCTTTTCTTGTTTAATTTGATAAAAAATAAAAATAACTTTTACCTTAATATAAAATATTAAATTACTAAAATCAACATTTAAGTATGAAGACCTTTTTTGACAAATAGTACGAGGATTATATCAATAAAATAAATTATGTATATATTATTAGTTATATTACATAACTTAAATATATTTGTATCATTATATATTAATTAATCAGTTTATTCGTTTTATATACCAAACCATATTTATATATCGCAGTTTTTTGAAAATAACATCATTTTAGTATATTTGGTACTACTAAATGAAAATCATTTTTTCTATTTCGGTTCAGTGTGGTTTTAGTTGGTTTGGTTTTACGGGATTATACACTGTATCAAAGTTGACGAAAAAAAGAAAAACGTAATTTTAAAAATATTTTGGGCGAAAATTTAATATCAATCAAAACCGAAAATCATCTTGAAATTTGTTTGAAATCGTGGATAATCCCGCGAGCGCGAGGCGAGGGAAATCTCACTCTCAAGCTTCTTCGGCACATAAAAAGTCTCTTCCTCTTTCTCTCCAAAAGAATCGAATCCCTAATTTCTTCTTCCTCATGGATTCGATTGAAGCACCCTCCTTTTCGCTAGGGTTCGACCTCGATGCCGCATCGGATCCCAAGCCTGGTTTAACCGGAGACGAGGAGCCGGGACTTACGGTCTCAGATTCCGATCTGGAGCTTGGACCTGGTAGTTCAAGCCCGGCTCTCAAGCGGTTGCGACGCGGATTCAGTGATATCAACAAGTGTTCTGCGGAAGATGATGGCACGGAGGATCGGGATGATGACGACGACGACATCGAGGAGTTCTCTTCTCCAGAAGGTAACTTACGATTCTTTGAGTCTCAATTCCACTTTTACTTGTTATGTGTGAACTGGCTCATGCTTAAATTGCTGGATTCGAATTTGGAGCACTGCCACGTCTCTGATGAAGTAAATTACCCTTTTTCTATCACTCTTTGTGCTTTATGTTCGAACTTTTCATTTGATTGCGTTTGAGAAACTTTAGGCTTCTTGGATCAGAGATATGTTTGATATTGAATGATTATATAGAAGCTATTGAATCTAAAAGAGCTGATGCTAAGTGTTGCAAAACCGCCAGTCTCCTGAGCTATCAGCAATTAAGGTTGAATTCTTAGTCTTGGAATGGATTTGTGTGTTGGTTGTGTGCTCGATGACATAAGATGTTGTTATTATGAATACATGATAAATGGTATAGGACAGTATACGATGATTACATGATGGTTGATGACGATGATGTGTTATGACTAAAAGATGAAAACTTAATGATTGCATTTGTTGAACTCTTGTAGATAGAGTAGGTTTGGAGCTTTTTCAAGCTGATAAATCGAAATTGGTTTCACTGCATGGTTCTTAGGTTTGTGTGCTTGATTATGTAATAATGATTCATGATGAACGAGATTGTATATTATATATGAGGTATACATGATAATTGATGTGATATGGCTCAAAGATGAAAACTTGATGGTTGAATTTGTTGAACTCTTCTTGTAGATAGTGTTGATTTGGAGATTTCAGGCTGATAAATCAAACTTGTTTCTGTAGGATTTCTTTTGTAGATGAAGTTCTTAACAAAACTCTCTCAAGTCTTGTTCTTGTTATATTTCTCAAGTCTTCCATCTTTTGTTGGTTTCATCTTAATTTACGATCTGTGTTGCTTGCTTACATGTAGATGCACCTGCATCAACAAGAAGTCATTTCTCTAGTTGCAGTTCAAGGGTCTCACTTCGTGGTTCTGGGGTTTTTACTAACCAGCCGTTTTCTATCTCTCGGAGCCTGGAAAAGAGAAAGCGGTTGGATGATGTTCCTGTATCTACTGGCTCTGGGATTACTTCTGTTGCACCACTGTTTCAGAGTTCAAATACTAGTCCTCTGCGAAGGTTCCAGCTACTGGAATCAGATTCTGAAGATGACCACCCATCCAAACGCAGCAGAGATTCGTGCCGAGTAACCGAAACTAATGATTCATCTTCTAAGAGAAAGGAGCCTGGATCTCTGCCATGTACTGGAGATCTGTTGAAAGATTTTCCTCCGGTTGGAGTTACAAAGACTCAAACACCAGCTCAGCGAAGGTTCCAGCTACTAGATTCTGATTCTGAAGACGACCACCCATCCACTCGCAGCAGAGATTTAAGCGGAGTAACTAATACCAGTGATCCATCCTCAAAGAGAAAGGAACCTGGAAATATGCCAACTCGTAGTCCTCTACGAAGGTTGCAGCTACTAGATTCAGATTCTGAAGATGACTGCCCATCCACCAGAAGGGATTTAAGCCGAGTAACTAAAACAAATAATTCATGCTCAAAGGTTCAACCATCTGTTGCAAATAAACCAAAGAGAAAGGAACCTAGAGATTTGTGGAAAGATTTTTCCCCAGCGGCAGTTTCCAAGATTCAGACACCAGCTCTGGATGATGTTTGTCAAGACTATTTTAGCTCGATCAAGAAAAGCACTAGTAGCACAGCTCAGAAACAAAGCAGTGCTGTGGCAAGTAGTAGCAATAGTGGATTGTTTCAGCAAAATGAGCATTTCCTGGATTCTTCCAACCCTACTCCTCCATCTCATCGTTTCTTCTTGCACAGTGATCCAAGGATCCAGAATTTAGCCCGGAAGCGGTTACCAAACTTCTTTCCTCTGGGGATTTTAAATGATCGAGAGAACCGGCGAGAGGAGTGCCTTATTGATTATATGTGCGTCATATTTCTATTCCCTTTCTTATTTTCATACGTACAGTCTTCTTTTTCCAAAGAATTGACATATATTTCCCAATGCTATTGTAGGAACCAATTTGGCAGCAACGGGAGTTCTAAAACCGGAGTTTCTAGCAGTAAAAGGTGCAGAGGTGGGCAAACAAAGTCAAAGGTCTCGAACTCCAAAGCGAGATCTGCAGTTCCAAAGGATGCTGGCAAAAGACGTGTATCAGCTAACACTGGTAGTGCAGGTCACTGGTTTACATCCGCAGAAGGAAGGAAGGTCTGTTTCTCTTTCCACAATTAAAGAAAGTTACACAGGAACGTGAATGTGAATGGGATTGAGCTGTTAAACACACACACACACACACGCACGTGTTTTTAAGCATGGGAACTAAAGTTTTATGTTACAGAACACAGACAGGACAAGAGACGTCTGAAAAACTTCGTAATATCTGATTTTGTTTCTTGCTCTTGTAGGTCTATATCTCTAAAGGTGGACAGGAGTTCTCAGGTCAAAGCGCATATAGATGCTACAAAAAGGTTAGCATCTACTGAAGCTGGTTTATAATATCTGATAGTGTTATGGATACACCTTCTCTGTGAACTAACTCATAGAACTGTATTTTGTACCACAGGAGACTGGAGGCGGATTTAACAAGTCCAAAAAGAAACGACAGCCAAAGAAGAAGGCGAAGAAGTGAATAATTGAAGCCATTTTTTTCCCTTGAGGATACCACAAATTCAAGCTCTCTTTCACAAAGTACCTTTCACATATCTTCTCTACCTTGTCTTATAACACATCTGCAACCAACAAACTCATTCTGTAGAATCAAAGACTGATGGGTTTCTTCTTTAGGTGCTTTCAGAAATGACTCCTCTGGATATCGACTGTCGTGCTATGCTATACGAAACTCCAACACCTCGACGGCTCGACACTTCAAAAGGGTTAATGCGTCTACTTTAAAGCTTTCTGTCCAATTGTTTTAATTATGTCTTTCTTTTGTGAATATGTTGGTTCATCATATATATTTCTGGAAAGATTAGATTCATCAACTCCATTCCCAAATAGTTTTATATACATTAGCTCTAAGCAGAATAATCACATTGAGCTTTTCAAAAGTGGACTACATACTGTAAACAATCTCAAACAATATTATTTACAGATATATTGCATACTGTAAACAATATTATATCTTACAGATTGTATTTGCATATTTTACCAAGGGAAATCCATACTTACAAAATGAAAGGAAGCTCAAAGTCCCCCACCGATGGCTTCATTAAGCCAAAGAATATCCAGAACTGCGACCAATCTCATCGGCATGAGCAGTGGTGACGTAAACTGCATCCGCTAGAGAGCTGTGTCTTCGCCCATAGAAAACGTAAACAAGCACTCCGATGAACAGCCACACCGATACACGAGCCCATGTCCCAGCTCTAAAACATCAGCAAGACAAAAATGTCACAGATGAAAGTAAACTCATTGGGTTAGTAGTACTATCCACAAATCTGGTGTTACAGAGGCATACTCACCCAAGGTTTACCAAGAGATACATGTTTATAAGAATGCAGAGAATAGGCAGAAGTGGAACAAGCGGGCAAATGAAACCTGTAAAAAAGAAGAAGGAAAAGTTCATATTCCAACAAAACATCGCTTTTGCAAATACTAAAAACAAGCAGTACCTCCAGAATGCCCAAAACTGTGTCTGGCATCATCCTGATCAATGCAACTAAGCACAATCAGACCGGAAAGAAGTAGCAATCCACCAACACCGCAGAGAGAATACCGGAGGAGTCTGGATATTAAAATGGAATTTAATATTCTCAGTAGAAGACATAGCCTCATCAGGTACATATACTATTTTGATGAACTAACCCTGGCAAGAGCAAGCTTGATGCTACATAGCTTATCAGGAAGTTCCCAATACAAATGAACATAATGCTCCAACCAGCAAGTTTCCTTCTGTTTTCTTTACTGATAACCCCTACAGAATCGATAAACACATGCGAAAGTGGAGATGATCAGCTAATGTATAAAGTTTATGCAGCTTGTCTAAAAGAATGAATAGAGTAACTTACAACCCCAGCGAGCTTCTTTCTTCTCCACAGTTGAATCATCAGGTTCGCAAAGTAAAGGTTGTTTGCCACTACTAATGGAAGTGCCGACGTGACTGGACAAGTTCTCTTCATTACATAGAAAGGGAACAGAACAAATCCTCTCTTGAAGAGACGAGGGAAGAGGTACCTGAAGGGGGACGTCTCTCTTTAATCAAAAGTCTCTTCTACTGGTGAAATCAAACTAAAGAAGAGGTTTACTACTTCCAATCTTATCACTTACCTCGTCAGGAGGTACATATCTTAGTATCAACACAGATATTGCAACCATTGTAAACGCAACAAGTGTTCCAACACTCACCTACACCCAACTCTGAGCTCGTCAAACAACAGTTACAAGCAAAAATGGTTAGTTTAGCAGAATCCATAATATATACCATTCCCGCTAGTTGTGAAACATCCATAAAGAAAGCTAAGACTGCCGCACAAAAACCAGTTGTAATGGTCCCTTTAACAGGAACTTGCGTGCGTTGATTCACCTCTGAGAAAAATGAAGGCAACAGACCATCCCTAGCCATTGCCATCAGAATCCTCGGCTGGAAAAATTAAAAAAAAAAAGCTCTTTTGTGAATAAGGTGGTTTCCACAAACATTTCATAGTTATATCCACAGATCTGACATTGACTCTTCATAGTTTTACCTGAGGGAGAATGGAGCCCATCAGAGCAGAGCAGAGAGCCATGACCGCGCCTAATGTTATCAAATACCTACAAAAGAAAAGAAGAAGAAGCAGATGGAAGTCTTGAACAAGTCATTGATAATAAAACAGTAAACTCACGCAGCCCATTGAATGCCATGAGTAGCAAAAGCAGAGGATATTGGGGTGTCAGGGTCCATAGCATAGTAAGGCACTAAACCAACAATAACTACAGACACCATCATGTACAGCAAACAGCATAGCAGGAGTGAAAGACCTATACCGAGCGGTAAATCCCGCTGCGGATTTTTCACCTGCCGTATGAAAAAACATCATCAATGCACTGCAGATGAAGGCAACTACAACAATATATATATCAACAGACCTCTTCTGCCATACTTGCAACTGAATCAAATCCTATATAAGCAAAGAAGACTGTAGCAGATCCAGCAAGCATTCCATCAACACCGTAGGGAAAATACCTAGGGGAACACACGAACGATACTATGTTTCACATATAGCTTAAAGATGTATGATGGTATAAGTGAATGCTCAACTTTTACCCGGATGGAAGTTGATAACCAGGCCAACCTGTCTTGAAACACAGATAGCTACCAGCTACGATGACAAATATCATGACAAAGACATTTACTGTTGTTATAATTCCCTGAGCAAATGTACTCTGCATATAAAATATATTTCACTTTCAGGACACAGTTTGAGCTTTGTCCAAAACATGTAACTGATTATCGTTATCGTTTGAAAAAGGTAAACCTCCTTTACTCCGGTGCATAAGAGGGCTGTTACAATGAAGACTAGTACAGCAGCACATGGGTCAACAACAATATCTAGTCCCGGGATTTGATGACGAGCTAATATTGCAGGCAGACAATCTTCTCCACCGAAAATCATTGCCTATCCACATAAAGACATGATATTAGAACGTCATCACATAATAAACAAGACAATTGAGGAAACCAACTCAAACATCCTTGTTTAATGCAAGCAAAAGGGGAAGATACCAGATTTGGAGATATGCCACGAGCAACGGTTGAACCACCAATGGTGTATTCAAGAATCAGTGCCCAGCCAATCAACCACGCAACACTGCAAGAACCCAACGTCCATCAAATACAAAAAAAGGTAACTCTGAATAAGTAAAAATGAAACGTTTACCCTTCACCAATGCAAATGTAAGAGTAGTGATAGGCACTCCCAGCTGAGGGGAAACGACTAGAGAGTTCTGCATAGCAAAACGCTGAAAGTGCTGCAGAAACTCCAGCTATGAGAAAAGAAAAGGCGAGAGCAGGTCCTGAATGCTCTCTTGCCACTGTTCCCACTAGTATATAAACCCCTGCCCCGATTGTTGACCCAACACCTACCATTGTTACAAACCACAACTCTTGGATGTTTAGTGAAGAACATAACCAACTTCAGAAGATATCATAGTTACAATGAAAGCTTCAAACTTTTAACAGCTAAAAAACACTTAAGAAAAAAAGCTTTGAACTTTTGACAGTTATAGAAACTACAAAACTTTTAACAGCTAATAAAAACTTGAAACAGTAAAAAGGTAAAGCCTTTTAAAAAAATAATCTGTAAAACCAGATATTACAGACACAAGTATCAGATTAGGAAATTCATAAACAAGAATAAGATCGCCTTGTTCCTGAGAAGGTGGACCAGTTCATAAGAAAAAATAGAGTTACCAACTGCAATCAAGTGAGGAAAGGTCAAGGCTTTGGCGAGTTGCTGGTGATGATGAGAGTCGGCTTTGTCATTTGAAGAGTCTACTTGTTTCCTTCGCACCAAATTTCTGATACAATTCCATTGATGCTCACCACCTTCCTTTTGCGTATCCACCATGAAGCCCATTTCGTAAACAACACAACAACGTTTGGGAGATATTTTTCTTGCTGACATACATTCCTCCTTAGTAAACCTTATCTAAGTGGCTAAACCAATAATTAATCTAAACCCTATATTATTATAGCCTTAACCACCGTTTGATATTTGAGTTGATTAAAAATACAATTTTGTTTTATTATATGCAGTTATATACAAAAAGGACATTTTCTTAGTATTTCAATAAACATTAACATCATTCATATTGTGTGGTTGACACTAAATCAATTAATTTATGTAAAACCAACTTGGCCAATCTCTTTTATACTAAAAGGGGCTCAGATTCATCGACCAATAGGAGAAAAGATTTTTACCACGTCAGACGGGCTTGCTTTGGCTGGGCTTCGTTTGGTTACTGCCCATATCAGACAAACAGACAGGGAGTGGACTTAAAAGTTTAGTCTCAGTTTGCTGTAAAGCCCACACAATTAAACGACAAAAAAAACCATCGTCATCTCCGCAACCGCTACGTCTTCTTCGCTTCGATCCCATAGAAACTGATTTCTAATCGACGATCCACTTTTACATAATCAATACTCCACTTTACTTCGATCATTCAACTTCTTCTTCATGATTTCGTTTCAGATCCCTCTTATCCTCCTTTATATACTGATATTCTTTCCTCTGTACAAATCAAAACCCTAGAACCGCTCTAACCTCAATCCATGGCGATGAAACCGATGCACAGGGGATGGGTAAAGCTCCGATGCAGAGCAACAATATTTACAGCAACGTGAAAAATGTTTTCCAGAAGAACGACTTCAAGAGTGGAGGAGGCAACATGAAGGTTAACAATTACAGTGGCAATGTTGTTACGAACAAGGAGCTGGGGAACAATAATGATAATTTGGCTGTGTACAAGAGGTTTAAGACCCCTGCCTGCTTCGGAGATGCTTCCGAGGAATGAAGTTCTTGGCGGCTACATCTTTGTTTGCAACAATGATACCATGCAGGAGGACTTGAAACGTCACCTCTTTGGTAAATTCCAAATACACCATATCTCATGTCTTCTATTGAAACTCGGATTGCAAAAACAGAGAGTTTCTGCTTGGGTTTAAATAGTTTTCCTTCTTACATTCCAAATAATTCTTGTGTCATTTTTCCAGGTTTACCTCCAAGATACAGGGACTCTGTTCGGGCGATAACACCTGGATTGCCTCTGTTTCTGTACAACTACACCACTCACCGGCTGCATGGCATCTTTGAGGTTTGCTCTCTTCCTTCTTATGCCCCCTATCATAAAATGGTTTTGGCTTTACCCTTCATTGATGATTTGATTTCGTTTTATTCTGTGATATTATACCTGGTTCTGGCTTTAGGTAGTTACATAGATGATCATAGTTGGATCTGAGTTTCTTAGTAAACTGAATATTCACTTTCATAAAGTGATTAAAAATAGTTGATTCCAACTTTGTTTAGTTTAGTTCTACTGACTTTCAGAGCAAAAACCAGCTTCAGATACTAGAAAAGTATTAAACCTGTAGGACTACTATCAACCTTTCAGATTGAACCCACTTAATCTAAATGGCCGAGGCAAAGAGCTTTGTCCATTTTCAGGGCATAAGATATGATGTCATTGGGAGACTTAAATCCTACAAGCATGATTGGAGCAGTGGTTTCAGATCTGGATTAAGGTATGTTCATATCTCCTCTCTTTTGCTTTTACAAAAAGTGTTACTGCTTGAGAGAGATGAGATTGATCTAAAAACATATTTTAACATAATTTTTTTAACTCTATATATGTTTTTAGAAATAATGTTCAGAAGGTATGTTAAAGACCATATGTATGAATCAATAGTGTCACATTGTTGATGAAAATGTCAAGCGTTTGTAATGGAAGTTTTATAGAGTTTGTGATGATTAGTTTTCTATATTCAGACAGTTATGCAAATTATTTTAAAAGATATCAACTAAAATCTTATTAGTAGTTCCGTATTTGTTCCTATTTTGTTGCTTTAATCAATTTTCAATACATAATATTAAATCCACCGAAAAGGTGGGAGTATACAATATTATTATTGATTTGTATCGATTACATGAATTGATTTTTTGATTGCATTGTATATAGAAAATTGTTCTGTCTATTAATATTGTTTGTTTCTGATGGCTGTGGGTATTGGGTTATGCAGGGTGTTCAGGAAGGAGAAGATAAATTGAGTTATATTTAGTTATGTAGAGCATCATGTTTCACAGTGCCTTGAACAAACATGAACCAAGATCGCTTGGTCTCATGGAGCCAACATAGCGAAACTGATAAAGAGGAAAGAAGGCTGATCATCAGTAGGACACAAGGATCGATGACAATATGGCGACGCTGGAGACTTTCACCCTACAGGTAAAAGCGTTGTGGAGTGCTTTCCAGACAAACAATTTAACTTTTGGTGCTGCTTTGATGTTCCAGACGTCCTTATACCAGTTGGTTTGATGATTCTGAGAAGTTAGGGACTCTTGATCTTTGCATTCCAGCGCAGAAAGATACCCAGATTTAGTGCTATAATCTCCTAATGGAATCTTAAGCCACACCAGTCTGTCCGGAGCCCCAACCAAGCTTGGTTTGATGATTCCGATACTCTGTTACTCTGTTGGCCATCGCGTCCTATAGCCATTGTAACATTAACAACTTGGCCAGCTTATTTGAAGAAGCTCCTCGCTGGAGGAAAACAATAGTAAAATCAATGGAAAACTTTCAAAAAAATAACCAAAGTGTGTGTGTGTGTGTTTTTTTTATAACCATAGGTGTGTTATAGTTGTATATCTAATCTTTGACAATTGGTATACGAGATTCCAATGTTTCAAGTGTGGTTCCAACGTACAAGTGTGGTTCCAATGTTTTCTGGAAATGGTGACATGTATTGTTTATTGTTCTAAAAGTATTGTCTTTATTAAGTTTATTCAAAATAATTATTTTTTGGCATCTATTGAAAATAATTTACAGCTTCAGAATTTAAAGATTATTGAAATTTATTGGTCATAAAATTAGCAGATTTCAATATTCAAAATACTTACACATTTATGAATATATATATATATATATGTATATGAAAGTAAGGTTATTAACCTATTCTTTAAATAATAACTTAAAATTAAATCAGATGATGTATAAAAAATATATTATATACATAAAACAATTAAAAAATAAAAACTTAATAAATATATAGTATGTGAACTCTTAAAAAAGTTTAAACATGATTATTAAAAGATTTTTTTTTATTATTAAAAGATTAATAGAAACTGTAACTATGTTTACATATAAATTATTGATATTCCAAACAAAAAAAATATCTTTCAAAATATTTCACTCTAAATTTTCCAAATATTATATCAAAACAAATAAATGATATAATATAAACAAAAAAGGATATAATGATGACAAAAAGATATAATATAAACAAAAAGTTAATTTATTTTAAAACTTGAGGTTTAATTTATACTCCTTCCATTTCCAAAACAGTAAAATTTCTATAACTTAATAATGTTAGCGTTTTCATATTTATTTAATTTACAAATATGTCATTTTTAGATTTATATATTTTGGTGTATGTTTTATGTAAAAATATGAAGAACATATGATTTCACCGTATGTGTAATAATTAAATTTTATTGATACAAGTTCTATATTGTTCCTATTCGATTATATGGGGTACTAGGTGATTCTCCCGTGCTCATGCACGGAAATAAATATTTACAAATAAGTACTTTACTTTGTTTGTTTATATGTTTTAAGTAATATTTTATTTGTATGTATAAAAATTGTATTAAATATTTTTATGTTTTAAGTATGATATTTTGTATTATTTCAACTTTTTATTTTTTATTTATTTTGAGTTGTATATAGACGGTTAAATTAATGATGATTTTTCTCATTAGGTTAAAATTATCGTATTAGTAGATAATTCAGTTTATCCTCTTATATTTGTAAATATATTTCATAAAATTTTGCATAATTTGATATATCTTATTTTAGAAAAATAAAAAAAGTAAATCAGATATTCATTAATAAACATAACTTGTAAAATATTGAAAATTTATTCACGTATATGAATATATGCAAAATAGATACGTCATAATAATTGGTTGATTTAGTTGTTCATATTTTGGTTGATATCATTACTTGCATTTGGTATATTGGGCTATATCATTTTTTAATCATAATGTTTTGGTTATAATTAGACTAAAATAAAACGATTTTGCTAATTACATTATTTTTAGTTT
The DNA here is from genome assembly GCF_000801105.2 of Raphanus sativus. NCBI lineage: Eukaryota > Viridiplantae > Streptophyta > Magnoliopsida > Brassicales > Brassicaceae > Raphanus > Raphanus sativus. The sequence continues at coordinate 28,092,590 of NC_079514.1, read as the reverse complement.
ACCTTAGGTTCATAAATATATTATGTATAATTTATATATGTTTTTGATAAAATATATAAGTCTATATTTTAAAATTTGATAGATAATTTATATATGTTTATGTATAATCAATCTTTTATATTCTAGAAATATTATTATCTTATAGAAAAATGTCTAAATTATTTTATTAATATTATAAATTTTCTTTTTCTTATAAATATTTTAATACAAATTTGATTTAACTGAACATTAAAATTAAGATAAAAATATTTTTTTTATTTTGAATTATATTTAAGAATGTGCATGTATATATTTAAAATTATAATCTTAGGTACATTTTCCTATCTATTTATTTTAATTAAATATATTAAATCAATATGTAAAATTGCTTTATTGTCAAAAATTAAAATTAAAAAATATTTATAAAATCTGTAGATATATATAAGAAACTAATGATTTTACGATTTAATTTGATTTTATGATTTTTTTTTAATAATTTTCTAAAAATATGTATATATTTTTGAAATATTTTTAATTTAAATGATAATCCGAAATTTGAAATGCCATAATTGAATATATTTATTTTAATGATGATTTATGAGTTATTACCATGTTTAAAAAAAGTCCAAAAATATAAATCGACAATAAATGTAATATATGAGTTATTACCATATTTTAAAAATTTTACCGAAAATATAGATTAGCATTAAATATAATTTTTCATGTCATATTAATCTTTAAAACATGTCATCAATTTTAGTAGCCATGTCACAATTATTAATTTAGGTGTTTTCCTGCACCATGTGTAGTGATGAATTTTTTGAAAGTTAAATTTTATATTTTAAAATGTAATTTATTAATATTATATATTTTATTACTTTTACCAATAATTAATATAAATACCATTAATTAAGCATAAAATTAAGGGAAAATATTTTTTATTTTAAATTATAGTATTTAAGAATATATATGTATATTTATAAAGTTAAAATCTTAGATAAAAAATTTATTTATTTCATTTGGTTAAATGTATTAAATCAACTTGTACTAAATTACTAAAAATCATATAAAATTGTATAGTTATCAAAAATTAAAACTAAATAATATTTACATAATTTGTAGATATCTAAAAGAAACTAATGATATTACGATTTAATTTTTTTTTAATTTAGAAACTTTTAGATAATAAAATTTTTATAATTATAAAAGTAAACTTATATAATATTTCGAAATTCTAAATGTCATATTTGAATATATTTATTTTAGTGATGATTTATGAGTTATTACCATATTCTACAAAGTTTACAAAAATATAAATTAATATTAAATGTAATATATGAGTTATTGCCATATTTTACAAAAAATTCCAAAAATATATATCAGCATTAAATGTAATTGTCCATGTCATATTTAACTATATGACATGTCATCAATCTTAATAGCCACGTCACAATTTTTTTGTGAAAACGATTGTAGAGAAGACATGTGGCAAAATCACTTCTCAAATATAGACTAGGGGATACAAAAATGCAAAAGCATTTTAAGTGTAAAATGAAAAATAACATCAAACATTTAAAATTAAAAAAAAATTAAATATATACTTTACTGTGAATATAATATTTTTATACATTAATTTTTTAATTTATATTTATATTGTGAACATATATTTACATAAGTTTTTTCAAAAATTAATCTAATCGAAATTTGATATATTTTATATTAGCTCAGCTCGGAACTGCATGGTGAAGTTTTTTCTAACTTATAGTGATTATAAATTTCTAAAGTATTAATTATATTTGGATTTTTTACACATATTAAAAAAATATTTTAAATTTTGATTATAATTATTTTATTTCTACTTCACCAAATATAACTGTATATATAAACTAATAAAGGATAACATTAAAAGCATAAGCCGCGCGTAGCGCAGTGAAAAGATCTAGTATCGATTAATATTTCAGGAGAACTCTCCAGGGAAGAAGCCATAAATACATTGTCTTTTTTTTTGTCATCTTTGTTTCTCATTAACTAAAATGTATAAAGACATCTCTAACAATAACACTAAATTTAATGTAAAAATTATATCAAATATGTTATTTTTTATGCCATAGTTTTTTATCGTTTTAAACAATGACACCAAATTTTATATCAAAAACTAACACTAAAAATAATTTAAAAATACAAATAATATAATATATTTATGTTTATTTACAAAAATACAAATCTACGAAGATTCCATAGATTTGAAAAGTTGATAGATTTTTAATGAATTGGAAAGTCTTCATGGGCTTTAACAAACATGTGCATACATATTTGTAGAATCCATATAACTTTTATAGTTGTCATTGATTTTCAGAGGCTCACATTGATTTTTTTATTGTTTATGTAAAGTTATTTTATAATTTATATTTATTAACTTTAACAGGTCTATAAAAATATATATGGTATATCAATTTTTATGGTATTAACTTTTTGAAAGACGTATATGGAAAAACTGGGTTTTGTTTTTTAATAATTTATATGGTATTAACGTTAACAGTAAGGTATATAAATATATATAGTATATCAATTTCTATTGTATTAACTTTTTATAAGACATGTTACATGTAAATGAAATATTTGGGTTTTGTTATTTTATATCAATTTCCATGGTATTAACTTTTTGAAAGATATGTTAAATATTCTATAATGTCATCGTTCAATCTTTGTCTTTTTTTGTTGACATAATGGATTTATGTCTTTATACTATGGCATAACTTTTTGAAATAATTTTGTTATCCAAATTTTGAGAATACTATCTATAACTGAGTTAAAGTGTGAAGAATTATTGTTTCAATAACACAAGAGTTTAATAGAATTGTAAAATCTTGAAATACTCAACTTTTTGAATAACAAAAGATTCTACAATGAATTACAAAATCACTACACCAATAACTAAAGATTTAAAGAGAATTATAAAATTATCACACCAATAAAAAAAGATTTGATTAAGACTTTAAGAATCAATAAACCAATAACAATAGAATCTATAAATTCTTCAAGTCTTTAAAAGTTATTCTCCCACTAATATCTCAGGAAAACTCTCGAGGGGGAGAAGTCGTAAATATATTACCTTTTTGTGATATTTGTTTCTCATTAACTAAAATGTTTAAACTTATGTTATAAATGCATCTCTAACAATGACACTAAATCTAATATAAAAATTATATCAAATTTGATATTATTATGTCATTATTTTTATCATCTTTAATAATGATACCAAATTTACATAAAAAATTAACACTCAAAATAGATTAAAAATACAATAATATAATATATTTATGTTTAACTACAAATCTTGTAGTAATTGAACTATATTATTAAAATGTGTATTCTAAAGATTTGGTGCAGTGAATAGTATTACATTAAATTTGGTGTAACACTATTCACATTACACCAATTTTAATAGAATAGTGTCAGTTTTGGTGTTTTGTTAGAGAATTACACCAAATTTAGTCTTTTGGTGTCTTGTTGGAAATATCCTAAACAATAATCCAACCAACAATCATTTACCGTTGAAACTTGAAAAGAGATATAACCATCATTCTAAAATACGGTCTAGGCGCCCGCCTAGGCGCTATACGGTAACCGACCGTACTGTTTTTTAAGTTATACAGTGTTTTACACGTATTTATCAAATTCGGACGCATAATGGCATTTAGACAAACGTTATGCGGTTTATGCGGACGCCTAGGCGGATTTTAAACATTAATAATTAAAAAAAAAATAAACTATTAATATTAATATTACATTTTATTAATTTTATTATTTATATTAATTTTACTTATTTTATGTATTTATATGATTGTAGATATTAGTTTAATTGTTGCAAAATTATTTTAAGATTGTTATCTTTATATATTTAAAATGGTTTTAAATTTTGTAGTTTAAATCTATTTATATATGTTAAACTATATATTTATACATAAAATTGTATTGAAAATATATTTTTGTTTAGTTTTGTTTCAAACTGATGTATATATATTAATTTTATACTTATATTTTGTATAAAATTATATATGTGTATATGCCCCGTTTAAACATCCACATATACAGCTGGGTGTTATACATTCATCTAGCACACAACGAACACCTAACGCACTTCAGAGTACTTGATATAACACATAAAGGCTATCATCACAAACCAGAAAAACCTTAAAATTATATACTTCGATAATATATTTTCCTTTGAGAATGCATAGTTAAGTATTGAGCATGAGTTTCTCACTAGCAAAGAGATACTCTAACCAATCAGGATATCCAGTAGCTAAATATGATTATAACTGATTGGAGTTGATCACATTTAGTGAAAAAGCCTCTCACCAGTAGAACGGGCAAGACAAGGAAACATCACCAGTAGTGTTTTGATTCACATTTGATATATTGAAAACGTTCTGCTGAAAAGTACATTGCCACCCGAAGATAAAATATTCTTTTTATTGCAATTGATGACATGATGTATAGCAGTAAAGAAAAATCTTCAAGTGAAAGGGATGTAAAGGGATATAAGCTGTGCTAGATGCGGAGCTTTGGAGGAATCGATAAACCATATATTTTTCGAATGCCATCCATCATTTTAGGTTTGGGCGCTCTTAAGGATACCATCAAATCCTGCTATTTTTTCAACTAATTATCTCTTCACAAATATGGATCATCTTTTCTAGAGAATTCTCCCGAAAATGGATGATCACCGGTTTGCATGGATACTATGGTACATTAGAAAAATAAGAAATAACAAAGTTTTCAATAATCTGAACATAGATCCTAGGAAAACACTTAAATTTGCAAAAACAGAATCAACAATTTGGGTGAGGCACTTGAACATACAAAGAGCAACACATCAGGTAGAGGTAACGAACATACAGTCAATTCAAGGCGATGGTGTTTTACAGATAGTTCTTGGAAAGAAAATGATTTATTTTCAGGACAAATTTGGTATAGTACTCTAGAAGGTTTTGATGGTTTGTTGGGGGTGGCACGAAATGTCAGGGCGAGTCTCTCTCCTCTTCATGCGGAGGTAAAAACGCTAGCTACTTTGGGCAATGGAGTGCATGAGGAACTTACGACAGTTTCAAATTACGTTTGCAACCGATTGTTCTCAATTGCTGAAGATGGTTTCAGAACCAGAAGAATTGCCAGCTTGTGCAAATGATTTGGAGCATTCATGTACCACAAACGCAGAATACTAATGATATATGGTGTTTTTATACATCATTGTATATATGTTTAATAATTGGTTTTCAAGTCTTTATCGAGTCTTTCTAGTCCTTTTCGAGTCATTACAGGTCTGGAGTTGCACTGGATGGGAGATGGACATGCTGGAACAAAAGAGGCAGAAAACAGTGCAGTTTGGTGATTTTCACCAAGAACAGTCTGATGATTGTTCCTGATCGAGCGGAACAACCCGAGTGATTGTTCCAGCAGCAGAGATTTTTATGGAAACCACTATTATTTCGGGATTTGCCCTAATTATCCTCTTTTTCTCTTCCAGCCGCCTGTGGCTTTGATATATCATATTTTCTGTTTTCTCATTATCATTCTACGCTATTCTAGACACAAGAAATCATTGGAGACTTTTAGATTATTGGATTTGCTTATTGTAAAGGGAGAAGGCTCCATCTCTCTCTCCATAGAGAAGATTATCCTGAACCCTCTCTTTGTTTCTGTTATTTTTATGAAGTATTATTCAGTATCCATGTCTTTGATCTCTTGTGTCATGGCTGAGTAGTCGGCTAGCTTGTCTAGGGTTCTAGGGTGTTAATTTCGTGAGCTAAACATAGATAAGTGAATCATTTGATTGTCTTCATTCATAACCGTTCTTATTGCTTGCATTAAACTGGCCGCTTAATGTTAGATCATAGGTTTAACCTGTTCATTAACCGTGTAATAGGTTGCTAGAGCTGTTTTGAATGAGCATTGCATCCCTAATCAGCGAAAGTAGATATTAGGGTGTTCTGTGAACCTATCGGACCAGATCTCTATTGCTTGCGATCGCTTCTCACCTCAACGACAGTTAGACAGTGAGATCGATCAGCATAGGGAGCAGTACCACGACAGTGGGCTGTTTTACTTGAGTGATCCGAGTTCTAGACTGTTCTTATTAGCACTTGAATAATTGTTCAGCTCACAAGTTTTAGCACCCGATGAAGAAACCCTAGGCTGGCTTTTCTTTAAATTGAATTTACATTTACATTATTTGCTGCTTGTCACATTACCCTCAATCAAAACCCCATATTGTTTTAGCTTGATATTGATCCCATAAAAATAAAGTGTAATAGTTGGCTTTGTGGATTCGATCCTAAAGTGTTACATCGACATACCATTCGATTGTGGTAGTGTGCACATTAGGTTAATTGGTGTGCGTGAACACGAATATCAATTTGGCGCCGTTGCCGGGGACCATCTTTTTTTACCTTTTATTTTTCGGTTATTTATTTAGTCTAAGACCTCTAACTTGCTCTTTTCTCTTTGTTACAGGAGATCGCAAGGTTTAGAAAATCATAACAGACAACAATCAAGGCCAACCAACACCATCATGGGTGATCACGGCCAACAGAATGATCTCGCTGCAGCAATGCAACTGATGCAACAGCAGATGCTTCAGATGCAGCAGACCATCCAAGCTCAGCAAGCAGCTGCAGAACAATCTGCTCAACAGGCTGCTCTCGCGCGGCAGGAACAAGCAGCGCAGACTGTTCCAATCGGGGAGAGAAACCTTCCGCGGAACATTCCTACTACGCGCTCTGCCATGGTTCCTCCACTCTGCACCAGGCAGGACTTCGAGATCAAGCCTTCTTTGATTGATCTGGTGCAGAGAAAGGTGTTCTCTGGTCTCTCTGCAGAAATTCCAATGGAGCATATTGAGAATTTTGAAAAAGTCTGCAGTTTTACTCGTGCGAATGGTGTGCCACCAGACTACATCAAGTGCATGCTATTCCCATTCTCTCTTGATGGAAAAGCTGCACGGTGGTTGAACTCCCTCCCTACCGGCTCTCTCACTTCATGGGAACAGGTCCGATCAGCGTTCCTCAACCATTTCTACTCTAAGGCGAGAACAGCTGCATTGAGGAACAAGATCACCTCATTCAGACAGCTTCATGATGAGCCTTTTTGTGACGCATGGGAGCGCTTCAATGACTACCAGAGAGAATGCCCTCACCATGGATTTGATGATGATTACCTCCTGGGCATTTTCTATGATGGGGTGGACTGGAAATACCAAGGTGCTCTAAACTCTTCGAGCAATGGAGACTTCATGACTCAGACCACTGATGGAGCGCTCAAGCTGATTGAGAACATGGCAGCTAGCTCAGCCAATGAGAATCAGGAGAGCAACCACTCCAAGAGAGGGAACAGTGTACACACCCAGAAAATTGATGAGCTAACAGCTAAGGTCGATCAGCTATTGCAGAACAACCAGACACAAGGATCTGGATATCAGAACACCATCCCGCAGAGCAATCAGCAGACTGTTCCAGCCGCGAGTGCTCCGACTGCAGGGAACAGTCCACCAGATGATCTGAAAAATCTGAACATTATGATGCAGCAGATGCTCCAGAGCCAGCAACTTCAGGTCAAGGCACTGAATCAGGTTACCACATACATCAACACCAGGATGGACAGCATGTTCACCGAGCTGAATTCAAAATATGATACTGTGAGCAACCACATAAAGAAGATAGATGTTCAGCTTGCTCAAACTGCTGAAACTGTTAAAAGACAGCAAGAGATCATTCGTGGAAAAAGTGTGATGAATCCTAGGGTTGAGCATTGTAATGCAACCGAGCAGAGACGTGATAAATCTGAGGAAAAACAAGCGGAACAACTGTTTGCTGAGACTGTTCTGGGCGCAGAACAGAGAACAGAGCAGTCTGCCAGCTCTAGAGTGACTGCTCCCGCGACTGCTCCCGCAACTGCTCCCGCGACTGCTCCCGCTCCCGACGGATCTACTGATATTCCACCAGTGCGAGTTTATGTTCCTAAGGTTCCCTATCCGATTCCACCTAGACACCTGAAGGTATTGCCTAAGGTTGATGACCCTGGAACATTTGCTTTTCCATGTTCCATTGCTGGAGTAAAATTTGAGAAAGCTCTTTGTGACTCCGGATCTTGTGTGAATCTTGTCTCAAAAGCGATTGTAGACAAGTTGGACATTACTGAGGTTGAGCCTTCTCAGGTGACTCTGACTTTTGCAAACTCTTCCAGAGCAGTTCCTTATGGCACTATTCGCAACCTTCGTGTCCAAGTTGGGGACTGCGTTCTCCATACTGAATTTCAGGTTGTTGAGATGAACAAGGATCATGAGATGCTTTTGATCTTAGGAAGGACATTTATGGCTACAGTGGGAGCAATCGTTGATATGCCTAATAAGAGAGTCTCCTTCTCCCACATCAACAAGAATGTCTTTTATCAGGCTGTTCCCACCAGATTCCAGAAACTACACGCCTCTTGCATCTCAGTGTTCAGTGGAGAAAAGCAGAAGGTTGTTCCAAGAAAGGAGCTTGGTAAAAACAGTGAGTTCAAGGAAGTTCTGAATGGAGATCCTCACAATGATACCAAGAAACTCAGTGGGAATGCAAGGGTGAAAGAGAAAGTCCAGAAGAAAAGGGTCAAAGGAGATCCTACTATGACTTTGACACCTCACTGGTGTGATGAGAAATCCATTGAGTATGAGGTAAAGTGCAAGGGTACCTCTAAATCTTTCTCTAAAGTCAGAGTTATTCTCACTGATGAGCTGAAAGAGAAAGGAGAAGCTGCTGTGAAAGGGTTGTTGAGCAGAGTTTTGAAGCTGAACATGTCAGATTGTGGAGCTTGTTTTGGAACAAACCCTCATGCTCAACCCGACTGATCCCTGTCACCAAGTCAAGCTAGTGACTTTAACCAAGTGCTTGGTGGGAGGCAACCCACTGGTAAGTGTAAATATAAATTGGTTTTGTTTTTGTTTGCTTATTTTCGTTTTAGTTTATTGAGTTTCAGGTCAAAAAGCAGAAAAATTCGAGATACTTCGAAAAATTCTGGGTTGCAGAAACGGAGCTCTCTGTTCTGCATGAGCCAAGAACAACCGCCCAGGTGAAAATCTGGCGACAGAACACCCAGATTTTTTCGGAGCACCCGCTCCAGGTAAGTATCTCAACCAAAAAAAAATTGTATATTCTGGTTTTCACCTTCTCTCTGATTTATTTTCACACCGAGACGTTGTGAAGTAAGTCTGGAGGAGGGTCTTCGTCGTTTACTAACTCGTTTCTTTCTTTTGTTTATCTTTTGAGTCAGTCTGAGTCAGTTTTTAGGATCGAGTCAGTCAAAGTTTTGTGGGAATTAGGACATTATTCTGTGTTGATCACTAACCACCTCGTGCTTTAGTTGTCTTATTCAGTGACCTTAGCAGTGGCGAAAGACACACATGTGGACCTGGAACACCCTGACATATCTCACTTGATTCTCCAGAAGTTCTCAGCCGATCAGGTTACACTGGGTAGACTTAACTCCACCTAACTTGAACCTAATCTTGACTGAAATTCTTCTTGTTATGGGCACTAGATCAGGGAAACGAGAACTACACTCAGGACTTCTTATTCTTTCTATCCATCTTGTTGTTCCTAAGTGGCTAGCTCACCTTTAGCTAGTTCCCACCCTGCGCCTTAGCCTTTATTCCACCTTCATGCATTTGTTTTTCAGTGTTCTATGTGCAGATATGTGCAAAAAGGTCGGAGAGGAAAGGATCGACGCAGCCTCTTACTCGTTACTGCTGCGCAGATTCAGTCAGAAGGAGAACAAGCAGATTAAGGGAGCAACCGCTCCATAACCAATGAGCTGTGCAAGAACATGGGTGGAGAACCAGAATGATTTGAACCAGAAGAACCACCAGTGGCAATCCAAACATCACATGTTACCTCTTTTTCTCTCCCAGCCGCCTGTGGCTTTGATATATCATATTTTCTGTTTTCTCATTATCATTCTACGCTATTCTAGACACAAGAAACCATTGGAGACTTTTAGATTATTGGATTTGCTTATTGTAAAGGGAGAAGACTCCATCTCTCTCTCCATAGAGAAGATTATTGATACACTAAAATGAATCCTTGCTACTGCCAAGTTAACAGTTGCAATTGTAGTACTTGAGATTCAAATCCAGGGGACCAGTCTACACTCTAGTTCTATAAGTTCCGAAATCAAGCTAAGAAGAAGATATAATTTTGGTTGAAAGAGGCGATAGTTAACAAGCAAAATAAACACGAGATTGATTCAATTAAACAAGAGCTAGCCTAGGGTATTTCATTGGGTGTTGAATTGGAGCCAAACAATTATTCAAGCGCGATGAAGTGCTTTCTAGAACTCGGATCACTCAGCTGGAACACTCCACTGTCGTGGCAGTGATCGCTTTGCAGATCGATCTCACCACCTAACTGTCGTTGGGATGAGGATCGATTGCAAGCTTTAGAGAACAAGTCCGATCAGTTCACTTACCACCCTAATATCTACTTTCGCTGATTAGGGATACTAAGCTCATTCAATACATGTCAAGTTATCATCCTAAGCGGTTAACTAGGTGATGAACTAATGATCTAACATCAAGTGGTCAGGTTAATGAAAGCAGTAAGAACAATATGAATGAAGAACAGTTATGGATCGCTTATCTATGTTTAGCTCATGTCTCAACACCCTAAAAACCCTAGGCGAGCAAGGTTACTACTCGATCACAATGCAAATAAACAAAGACATAAATCCTGAATAAAATTGCATAAGAACAGAGTATGAAACAATAGGGTTCAGATGATCTTCTCTATGAGAGGATGAATTCTTCTCCCTTACAAGTTGCAGATCGCAATTACTCAGTGTTCTCTCGTAAAAACTAGCGTAAGAAAAATAGAAAATAGATAGATGGCGTTTTATATGGAGGCGCCAATCAGAAGAAAAGAGATTAGGGCAACAGGGCTTTAATTCCCGAAATAAGAGTTTCCATATTCGTCTGGAACAATCTCCGGATCACTCCGTCTGCTTGTTCCGCTTGCGAGAGAACAGTCTCTGGACTGTTCTCTTGAGTGTTCTCCGCAGGAATGCTCCAAAAGGACTTCTTTTCATCAGGCACCTTCTCTTCTTTCTTCTACTAACTCCAGACCTGTAAAAGGTCAAAAAGGACTAGACTGACACGAATCAGTGACTTGAAACAAATGAAAACATATATACAATGATGTGAAAAACACCATATATCAATTCCCCCAGACTTAGATCCTTGTTTGTCCTCGAACAAGGCAAGTACCAAGAACAGGGAGAAAGGTTTGAAAGCGTGGGAACTCGCTTATTTTCAGCAACCATACTCTTACCACAAATCTCTGAACCATACAAGCTGTAGATTAGGACCACACACACTTACTGAGAACCCCCTGATCGCTGTTCGAAGATCGGCTCCTTACTCTACATCTCAACCTGAAAAGGCAACACTTTCGAGACAGAACTCCTTATGTTCAATTAAGATCAGCGTGAGCTTCTTGTCACAGGCTCTACTCAGAGAGAACGGGCTAGGTATAGAACATGCTAACTTTTATGGTGGAGTTCAAGAGTGCTTAGGGTTTACCAAGAGCGGGTGCAGGATATCGCACAAAATGGTCGTGAGAGGAAGGCTCCATTGAGGTCCACAGTCCTTACTCATCTCTGCTAATCGGACTGCTCTCCGATAGATCGATCATAGGGCTGCTCTGCGTGATTCAACTTCCCCTTCAGAACACTTCACTGAAACCACCATTACTTTCTCAACTTTCCCAGTGGCATGCATCATAGATTATTCCCCTTCTCGTCACCAGTAAATCAAAGCAAAAACAAACAACTTCTCTTTTTATATATATATATATATTATATATATCGAACTACAAAATGCTGGAGTGACAAGCAAGGAGGTAACAAGTGATGTACATGATGCCACTGGTGATTCATTCTGGTCTGTTCTAGCCACTTACTCCTTCGTTGTTCTCTATGGTATCGGAACATGCACTCTGGTTGTTCTCTTGTCTACGCTGATTGTTCCGCCTTCTTCTACTGCGTGAGCATTGATGAGTAAGAATTGCGTCGATCCTTTCCTCTCCGACCATTTTGCACATATCTGCACATAAAGTACTAGAAAAGCAAATGCATGAGGGTGGAACAAAAGGTCAGGGTTCAAGGTGGGAACTAGCTAAAGATGAGCTAGCCACTCAGGAACAGCAAGAGGGGTAAAAATCGGATAAGAAGTCCTGAGTGTAGTTCTCATTCTACCCTGATCTAGTGCCCATGACAAGAAGAATTAAAGTCCAGATTAGGTTCAGATAAAGTGGAGTTAAGTCTGCCCAGTGTAACCTGATCGGTATAGAACTTCTGGAGTGTCAAATGAGATAAATCAGGGTGTTCCAGGTCCATGTGTGGGTCTTTCATCACTGCTAAGGTCACTGAATAAGAAGGTTAAAGCACGAGGTGGTTAAAGAGCATCACAAAATAAGGTCCTGATTCCCACAATAGTTTTGACTGACTCGATCCCAAAACTGACTCGATAAAAACATGAAAATGACACAAGCGAATATAGTTCAATCGCTCCCCCAGACTTAGTTCACACCATCCCTGGTTGTGAAAATAAATCAGAGGAAGCTGAAACAAACCAAACAGAAGCAAATAACATGAAAAATAAATAGTTCAGATGGATAAGACAAGGGATAGAAATAGTCCTTTCGGACTCAGTCTGAATCGCCGCTACCGGAGTGACCAGCTGTCCTCCTGTTCCTCGGCAGTCTCTCTGCTCCAGTCGATGTTCCTGCTTGTTCCTTGCCTGGGCGCCTTGTACGCTGTGGCGTACGCTTCTTCTGGGCTCCAATGCAGCCGCCTGTGATCGCCTTGAGTATCCTCTTCATGAGGCTGTTGTTCTTCTTCTGAGACTCAACCATCCAGCGTCTGTAGGCGTGATCATCAGTCACATCGGTGAAGTCCTCCAAGTCATACTCACCATCAGCCGGTGGAGTCACATGCTCCACATCATCCATGTCTTCGTCATCGTGCTGAACCGGCGCCTTCGGATCATCGCAGAGGTGCTCTTCATCGAGTGAGAACACAATGTTCTCCAGGGATAGGAAGTCTGTGAACCCAGGCATATGGAGCTTGCAGTACAGAGGGTTCCCTTCCTTATCCTGGAACTTGTAGGTGGTCTCGTCGCGCAAGATGTGGCATGCGATCAGGTAAGGAGTATCGATGTACTCCATCTCAGAGACAACCTTGTAGGAGCTGAGGTTGATGTTGAAGCGCTGGAACAATGGTGTGAGCAGACTGCCGCATCGACCCTTCTTATCGTCAGTCCGAATCAGGGTGTCTCTGCGGTTAGCGAACATGGATATGAGATGGAACCTTGGGTTGGTCTTGACTTCCTGGATCGGGGTGATGTTCTCTCTGCGCATCTCGTCCTCAAGTCCCGTGTAGAGAACCTGGAGCTCTCCATTCGTGATCTTGGAGGTGTACTCCTTCGCGAACAGGACATTGGACACGATCTTGGCAATGATCCGGATAGCAGGGTTCCGGATCTGCGACTGATAGGCCTTGCGAGAGGTGAACTTGCCGGCTGCGATGAGATCCCAAAAGATGTCTGCCGGCTTGAACTTCTTTTCCATTGAAACTCCCTTTGGCGTGTCTGCAATCTCGAGTAGCGCGTTCAGATCGTTGAGAGAGATAGTGCAGAACTTGCCATCAGCCATGAAGGAGAAGGAGCAGTTCTCGTACGTAGGCGCATTGGGGTTCTGGTAAGTAATCTTGCACGTCGCGAGCACTTGCCTGACCAAGTCTGGGTAGAGAACCTGGGCCTGGTAGCAGAGAGGCATGAATCCCATAGCTTGCATCGTGTCGAACACCTCAGTGTCAAGGCCTAGAGCGCCTAGTGTAGGCTGGTGCACGAACCGCGTGGGCAGGATCTCTGCTAGGAGGAGCCTGTTGTATATCGCTGCCGACTCCTTGTCCCATCCCTCAACGTTGAAGTCAAGGAGCATCGGATCATTGAGGTCGATCGGCTCGCCCTCATTCTTGTTCGGCCATGGGTAACCAGGTGGAGCACTCGCGGCTGGAGAAGCTGTGCTTTTGGCTGTTCTAGCGTTTCTCATCTTTGGAGGCATATGCAAAACAACAGCAAAACCCAACATCAGCACAGTTCGTCGGTTGTTCTAGCAACGATGGAACAATCCAATCTTCTTGTTCTATCCAAGTCCATCGATTACTAGACAACCTACACAAGCCTCAATCTCAACAGTAGAAATCGCAAAGGCCAAGAATCACAAGCAACAAATCGGTTCCTCTTCCATTGAAAATCAATCATGAGTTCAATCCTAGTAGCAAGTATACTATCAAGAGCTACAACTTAGGATGAAATCGCAAAGCATAAAGGAAAGAGAGACCCAAGAAATCACTCCCAAATCGCGATTTGCATGCGCAAAAGGGGGAGAGTTCTTGTCCGATTACCTTGATTGGAGAGGTGATTCCTGCAAAACAACCCAATCTCAAGAGAATCCAAAGAGGTTAGAACCAAAATCGATGAGAAAGAGAGGGATGTGTGTTCGCGATTTTAGGGTTCTAAGGGGGTGGTTTGCGGCGAGAGAGATGAAGTGGGGAAGTGGAGTGTTTGGGCCTTAAATAGGTCCATCAAAACCGCTTCCCCTTCTCTTTTTTTTATATATTTTTTTTTGTTCGAGCACGTACCTGGAACAATCGGCGGAACAACCGCTGTAGTGCTCTTCTGGAGTGATCTCGAATTTTCTTGATTTTTTCAACCTGCAAGTTAGTTCCTAGAAAGATAAAGACAAAAAGAAAACAATATTTACACTCACCAGTGGGTTGCCTCCCACCAAGCGCTAGTTTTCTGTCACTAGCTTGACTTCAATGAGCCGATTAGGCTTGAGGTGGATCGCTTAAGGGTATCTCTACACCTTCAGCGATTGTTGTGTCAGCAAGATATGGCTTTAGACGCTGACCATTGACAACAAATTCTCCACCTCTTGTGTCCAGCAACACAACAGCTCCATAAGGGCAAACCTCCTTAATGGTGAAAGGTCCGGACCATCTGGACTTAAGCTTTCCAGGGAACAGCTTAACCCGTGAATTGAAGAGTAAGACCTGATCGTTCGGAGCAAAGCTTCTGCTGATGATCCGTTTGTCATGGAACGCCTTGGTCTTTTCCTTGTAGATCTTAGAACTCTCATAGGCCAGATGCCTGATCTCCTCCAACTCGTGGATCTGAATGGTTCGCCTCTCCTTGGCGGGTTTGATGTCGAAGTTGAGTAGTTTGACAGCCCAAGCGGCCTTGTACTCTAGCTCAACAGGTAGGTGGCACGCCTTGCCATAGACCAGATGATAGGGAGTGGTCCCTAGAGGGGTCTTGTAGGCTGTTCTGTACGCCCAGAGAGCATCGTCAAGCTTAAGGGACCAGTCCTTGCGGGTGGTGTTGACCGTCTTCTGTAGGATGTTCTTGATCTCTCTGTTGGAAACTTCCACTTGACCACTTGTTTGAGGATGATAGGCGGTTGCAACCTTGTGTTTGACACCATTCTTGCTCAGCAATCCTTGGAACAACTTGTTGATAAAGTGAGTTCCACCATCGCTTATAACCACTCTAGGCACTCCAAATCTTGGAAAGATGATGGAGGTGAACATCTTGGTTACAACTCGCGCATCATTGGTTGGACTAGCAATCGCTTCTACCCACTTGGAGACATAGTCCACAGCAACTAGGATGTACTCGTTCTTGTGAGAGACTGGGAAGGGTCCCATGAAATCGATCCCCCAGCAATCGAACACTTCAACTTCCAAGATGTAGTTCTGAGGCATCTCGTTTCTCTTGCTTATACTCCCCATCCTTTGGCATGAATTGCATCGAGATAAGAAAGCATGAGCATCTCTGAACATAGTGGGCCACCAGAAACCGGCTTGGAGGATCTTGGAAACTGTCTTGAAGGTGGCAAAGTGACCAGCATAAGAGGAACCGTGGCAGTGGTGAAGGATCCCTGGAATATCAGCCTCTGGAACACATCTCCTGAAGATCCCATCCTTGCCTTGCCGATAGAGATACGGCTCATCCCAGAAGTAGTGCCTTGCCTCCCTTAGAAATTTCCTCTTCTCATTCCCAGTGAACCTCAAAGGCTCTTTCTCAGCTGCCAAGAAGTTGGCAATCTCAGCAAACCATGGAAGATTCAGGTACTCCTTCTGGATCACTGCAACGAATGCTCCTTCCACGCGGGAACAGTCCTTGATGACAGGTGACGACTGCTCCATGTTGTGCAGACCAATCGCATTGACGTACTCCATCGGTTGTTCCTCATCAAGAACAGTCTCATCTGACACTTTCATCCTGGAGAGATGATCTGCTACTCCATTATCAACCCCCTTCTTATCTCTTATCTCCAGATCAAACTCTTGGAGCAAGAGAATCCATCTTAAGAGCCGCGGTTTAGCATCCTTCTTTGTGAGTAGGTACTTGAGAGCCGCGTGGTCTGTATGCACAATCACCTTTGATCCAACCAGATAGGATCTGAACTTTTCAAAAGCGAACACGATGGCAAGGAGCTCCTTCTCTGTCGTTGTAGTATAGTAGTAAGTATTCCCGCCTGTCACGCGGGTGACCCGGGTTCGATCCCCGGCAACGGCGCCAAAACTTGATACACTAAAAATGAATCCTTGCTACTGCCAAGTTAACAGTTGCAATTGTAGTACTTGAGATTCAAATCCAGAGGACCAGTCTACACTCTAGTTCTATAAGTTCCGAAATCAAGCTAAGAAGAAGATATAATTTTGGTTGAAAGAGGCGATAGTTAACAAGCAAAATAAACACGAGATTGATTTAATTAAACAAGAGCTAGCCTAGGGTATTTCATTGGGTGTTGAATTGGAGCCAAACAATTATTCAAGCGCGATGAAGTGCTTTCTAGAACTCGGATCACTCAGCTGGAACACTCCACTGTCGTGGCAGTGATCGCTTTGCAGATCGATCTCACCACCTTACTGTCGTTGGGATGAGGATCGATTGCAAGCTTTAGAGAACAGGTCCGATCAGTTCACTTACCACCCTAATATCTACTTTCGCTGATTAGGGATACTAAGCTCATTCAATACATGTCAAGTTATCATCCTAAGCGGTTAACTAGGTGATGAACTAATGATCTAACATCAAGTGATCAGGTTAATGAAAGCAGTAAGAACAGTATGAATGAAGAACAGTTATGGATCGCTTATCTATGTTTAGCTCATGTCTCAACACCCTAAAACCCTAGGCGAGCAAGGTTACTACTCGATCATAATGCAAATAAACAAAGACATAAATCCTGAATAAAATTGCATAAGAACAGAGTATGAAACAATAGGGTTCAGATGATCTTCTCTATGAGAGGATGGATTCTTCTCCCTTACAAGTTGCAGATCGCAATTACTCAGTGTTCTCTCGTAAAAACTAGCGTAAGAAAAATAGAAAATAGATAGATGGCATTTTATATGGAGGCGCCAATCAGAAGAAAAGAGATTTGGGCAACAAGGCTTTAATTCCCGAAATAAGAGTTTCCATATTCATCTGGAACAATCTCCGGATCACTCCGTCTGCTTGTTCCGCTTGCGAGAGAACAGTCTCGGGACTGTTCTCTTGATTGTTCTCCGCAGAAATGCTCCAAAAGGACTTCTTTTCATCAGGCACCTTCTCTTCTTTCTTCTACTAACTCCAGACCTGTAAAAGGTCAAAAAGGACTAGACTGACACGAATCAGTGACTTGAAACAAATGAAAACATATATACAATGATGTGAAAAACACCATATATCAATTATCCTGAACCCTCTCTTTGTTTCTGTTATTTTTATGAAGTATTATTCAGTATCCATGTCTTTGATCTCTTGTGTCATGGCTGAGTAGTCGGCTAGCTTGTCTAGGGTTCTAGGGTGTTAATTTCGTGAGCTAAACATAGATAAGTGAATCATTTGATTGTCTTCATTCATAACCGTTTTTATTGCTTGCATTAAACTGGCCGCTTAATGTTAGATCATAGGTTTAACATGTTCATTAACTGTGTAATAGGTTGCTAGAGCTGTTTTCAATGAGCATTGCATCCCTAATCAGCGAAAGTAGATATTAGGGTGTTCTGTGAACCTATCGGACCTGATCTCTATTGCTTGTGATCGCTTCTCACCTCAACGACAGTTAGACGGTGAGATCGATCAGCATAGGGAGCAGTACCACGACAGTGGGCTGTTCTACTTGAATGATCCGAGTTCTAGACTGTTCTTATTAGCACTTGAATAATTGTTCAGCTCACAAGTTTTAGCACCCGATGAAGAAACCCTAGGCTGGCTTTTCTTTAAATTGAATTTACATTTACATTATTTGCTGCTTGTCACATTACCCTCAATCAAAACCCCCATATTGTTTTAGCTTGATATTGATCCCACAAAAATAAAGTGTAATAGTTGGTCTCTGCGGATTCGATCCTAAAGTGCTATATCGACATACCATTTTATTAGGTTAATTGGTGTGCGTAAACACGAATATCAACTAATGCGAATTTTCTAGCACACAGTGTAAAGATACAATTGTCTTTCGTCGTTCACATGGATGCGAAACTCCCGGTATGATTAACATAGTCACTATAAATCTGTTTAAATATATGACAAAAAAAGAGAGAAAAGCATCTCTTTTTGTTTTCTTTTCCTCTTTTAAGACATGCCATCATCTTTTTTGAAGATATCACTTAAAATTTAAGAACTCTGAAACATGTATGAAGGCCATGCTTTTGGTCACATCACTACACCCAGAAGGTTCATACGATGCACTTCCATGCTATGAAATGCCCACAAAATTACCTGAAACTGGAACTCATTGACGTTGGAGATTTTTTTGGAAACTCGTTGGGTATGAATCAAAACATCTAATGTATTTTTTCGTAAAACCCATAACACACTACTTAAACCCTTAGCCCAAAAGAACACCATACCAATATTACATTTACACCATGATTTGGGAGGCAAAAACCACTTTTAGGAGATCATATATTTTCTAATTCTAGCGCCAAGAACCACATCTCCACTTTCTCTTTAATTTTCAGCATGATGTCTGTAATAACTAATTATTCATATTTTTCCAAAAGTAACAAATAATTCAGGAGTATATCTTTTAATCTTTTTGGGAAACTTGTCATATGTTGCCAACCTATCTATACTATTAAAGCAGGATCATATTGGTTTTTTAACTAAAAATACTCATTTCTTTAATACCATTGCATATTTCATTAAGGACAATCAAGTAATATTAATAACACATCTATATTGGATCATTTTTTTTTAAATCCAGCTCATTGTCCACATCATCTTTTTTGGGCCATTTGGGCCGAATAACAAATCAGATTCAATTTTTATTTTTTTCGGATCGGATTCGAGTCGGATCTTTCCGGGTCCGGGTGGGTTCGCTTCTCATGCATAAGAACCTGAAAAATAACCAAATAACCAAAATATCTAAAACGGGTTCGGTTATTTATACTCAGAGTAACCAAAGTATCCGATTCGGTTCAAATTTTTGTATCCAAATTACTCAAAAGTAACCAAAAGTAACCAAAAATATCCATTCTATACAGTTTTTTGGTAAACTTTTATCCAAACTGTCATATTTTATCCAAAAATACTCAAAAGTACTAAAAATGACTATTATAGTTAACTTATGATATTAATTTAAAATATTAAAATAATTATAAATATAATTATAACATATATTTTTAGATATATATTCACATTACGGGTATCTTCGGGTACTCATTTGGTTCTCGGTTCGGATCGGGTTCGGATCGGTTCTTCGGATATAGCAATTTAGAATTCATTCGGATATTTACCCCGGATCTGATCGGTTTCGGTAGCCTGATTTTTGGGTCGGTTTTGGGTTGGTTCTTCGGGTCCGGATATTGTGATCATGCCTATACTCATTTAAAATGAAACACGATAAAGAAAGATAAAAAGCTTAAGTCTTTTATAAAAAAACAAATATATGGAAATATGATATTTATTAAATATTTGTCAATTTAAAAAAAATAAAGGAAAATAAATCCGCGCTTTAAAAGCGGGATCAAATCTAGTTAAATAATTAAAGAAGAGAGAGCTTTCATTAAACCATCTTTTGGCATAATAGACATTAGATTTTGATCCGCGCTTCGAAAACGCGGATTTTGATTTTGATCCACACTTTTGTGAAATATATTATTTGTTTGTAATTACTGAATGTATTTATCTTATTAAAACTTTCTTTATAATAAATTAGACACATAGAGTGTGTCTGGTAAACTATGTGTTTCTCTGGCTTTGTTTTATTCCCTCTCCAATCAACATATTTATTTGGTTTGTTGTTAAAATAATGATTTTAGAACGCAATTGTACAATACTTTTACATTGATATTTTTTTTAAAACAATGTGACATATTTCTATATTAATTAAATATTTACATTGTAATTTAAATTTGTATACAAATCAACATATTTGTGTAGTTTGATGCTAAAAGAAATGATTTTGAATCCAAATGTACAGTACTTTTATATTGATTTTTTTCAGTTCATATAAATTTTTTAAATATATTTATTTCAACTGAACCAACTAATATTGTGTTAAATTGGCCCCTAAAATATATTTTTATACATCAATATTTATTTTTTATAATTAGCGTTATATATTTTAGATGTATAATAATATAACTAACGATATTGAAAGACCTAGATCGAATCAGGTTATATGGCTATTTTTGTTACAAATATCCGAACCCGTTTTAGATACAATTGTTATTTAGATATTTTTAGGTTCCTATACATCAGAACCGAATTCATCCAGATCCAGAATGACCCTACTCAAAATCCACACATAAGTTTATAATATTCAAGCGGGACTTGGTTTAAAAAAAAACGATATCCAAAAGGAACAACATATACCTAAATGGACAGATAATGTTCACGTCTAACTGATTTTATAAATTAGTAAAAAAACGGTTTCTATGTGTTTAGCTAAATTAAGTGAAATAGAAAGAGTTTTTTATACATCGATATTTATTTTTCATAATTTGTGTTATATATTTTAGATGTATCATAATATAACTAACGATATTCAAAAGACCTGGACCGAATCAGGTTATATGACTATTTTTGTTACAAATATCCGAATCCGTTTTAGATACATTTGTTATTTAGATATTTTTAGGTTCCTATACATCAGAACCAAATTCATCCAGATCGAGAATGACCCAGCTCAAAATACACGCATAAGTTTATAATATTCAAGCGGGGCTTGGTTTCAAAATAAAAAAAAACAATAACCGAAAGAAACAACATGTATCTAAATGGACAGATAATGTTCATGTCTAACTGATTTTATAAATTAATAAAAAAAAACATTCTCTATGTGTTTGGCTAAATTGTGTGAAATAGAAAGAGTTTTTTTATCAAGTAAAATAATTATATGGTATAAAAATTAAGTGGCAATAAATGTAACACATTTTAGTTATTTTTATTTAACTTATTATTTTATTCACAAAAACATATATTTGAACTATGTTTTTCGGTACGTAATTTTCCATCGATTGAAACTAAATATAAATATTTTAGTAAAATAAACTAAACCAAACGTTTAATCATATGTAAAACCTAATTATTTAACATTTTTGATTTTATAATTGACACAAATTTAATATTGATTAACTAATAAATAAAAATATGCAATACTATTATTATGGTAATATAATTAATGATGTAAATCATTATTAAGATAATATAATTAATTAAATTGTTAAACTAAGTGAATTATGGAAACACAATTAATAGATAATACTATCCATGTATCCAAAACAATTTCATTAAACTACTATTCAAGTCTCCAAACACTCCGATTTTGTACTTGAGTTTTAATAAAATATATATTTTACTGCGCTCGTACTTGTTTTGCCACCAAACAAGAGAATATGATATGGTCTGTTGATTCTCCTGCAAAAACACATAATTGACAATCTGCATCGAGTTCTATACTTTTGTTTAGTAGCAATTCTTCATCAGGAATCATATTGTTTAAGGCACACCAGGGGAAGGCTTTTGATCTTTGGAGATGTATTTACTTTCCATATTGACTCTTTTAAGATATATACAGAAGGCTGAGCCTCTATGGAAGGCTTTTGATCTTTGGAGATGTGTTTACTTTACACACTGACTCTTTCAAGATATACACAGAAGGAGCCTCTGCAATTTTCTTTTCCTCTGAATCATTCATCTAAGGGTCCAACTGGTGACCAAGGAATGAAGAGGAATAATGCATTTCTTAATGTTCCTAACAAATTTTACCATTCATTAGGAATAGTCATTCCTTTTCATTCATTCTCATTCCTTTTATTGTAGAGAATTAAAGAACAAATTTATTCCTCACTAAATTTGATATGAATAACCGTTCCTCATCATTCCCATAATTTTATTCCCATCAATTCTTTTCCTTTTTGTTCCTACTATTCCCGAGATGGTCACCAGTTAGACCCTAAGTATAAAAAATTGAAAACCAAAATTTAAATAATATATTATATAGTTTCATATTTAATAAAAATACAAATAATACAATTATATAGTTTAAAAATATTCTAAAATAAAATGTTAGAACATTTTGATTTTGTAAATTATATTCCTTTAAAAATTATTCCTGCATTTTTAAAAAGCGGTTCATAATCTAGTGTCCTTTTAAAACAAGAGATAATTTAAGACAGATTGACTCTTTCAAAACTAAGAATCATGGTTAATAGATTTTACAAGAAATTCAATAACACATAGTAATTCAGTAAAAGTTAATAGATTTTACAAGAAAATTCTTATTTGGAAGTTTCCATGTAATGTCGATAAATATATAATTGAAGTCACTCCACTCCATATATCATTTTAACCATTCATAAATCATTATTACATATAGTTCGAGTACTAGTGGTCCTATATCTCAAGGGACTGTATGTAGCGTGGCTAGTGTATTATGGGTTTTGGAGGCGAGGACGTCTGCATGGTGGAGATCTCCTCCCTAATACTTCTGATGAATCTTGTTTGGCAATACCACCTCTGCATGATCCTGATGGTGGTGTGTGTATGTACGGACCTGTTTCATATGTTTCATACCTAAGATATTAGATTCGGATGTAGTGTAACTAGAAATGTCTTTTATAAATTAATTTATCAAGCTAAAAAATTATTTGAAAACACAGAAGAAATATTTAAATATAACCTTGTTAAAATTGGGTTATCTTATAAGATTTTATGGTACTTTAAAGTTTTTGTTGTTGCTGAAAATACGAATTCTCATTTTATAATTTTACTGGTGTTTTAAATATTACTAAAATTTTCAGAATTAACAAGAAATCATAAAAGTTATTTACAATTTTATGAAAACTCAAACTATTTAAATTATAATATTTGAATAAATGCACATTGTACAAAACTAAGTCCCTTGCTAGATCTATTTTCTGGTCCCAAAATTTTAAAATATATCATTACTTTCAGACATTCCTTAATCTAGGGAGTCTTGCTAAAACAACATTGAAAAGTTTATTTTTTCAGTTGAACAATGCTATTTTTTTTACCTAGTGATTGTGGTCGGGTGGTAAAGAGGCGGGCCTGAGACACTAACATGTTTCAGGTTCGATTCACCTGATGCGCAAAATTAAGTCACAATTATCTTGGTCACCTAACACGAATATAGGTCTATGATTTAGATCCCATTTGAATATCCGGAGAAAGGGTATATCCGTAAACTGCACCTCCTTTTGAAGATTAGTCTGGATCTTTCTATAGGTCTGAGATACTACGAAGTTAATAAAAAAAACAATGCTATTTTTTCATAGTCACTGAACTAGATTCACTAAAAACTTCTTTGTTAGTTAAAGTACGTAAAGATCAATTTGTCTTTAGACAAATACATTTTTTTCATTTTTCAGGCTTGGCTAACCCTTGTATATCTCAGTACACGTCATCAATGTTAACAATGACTCAAATCGACTTCATGTTACCCTTCCTAAACTACTTTACGAATTTGTATAAAACCACTTCATAAAACTGCATCCTCAATTTAAACTCCAACAAAAGTGAGCAAGAGTCCACAGGAAACGGGGAGATACTTTTTGTAGAAGTGAGTTTGTTAGTTATCTCTAGTTTTTTTTTTCTTTTTTTAGTTCTCTACAAGGCTAACAATCAAATTAACCAATATCTGGAAGCAATTGCGGAGAGACTCCATATATACAACATAATATACTCGAATTATGATATTCTGGTTTTAGATTATAGCCCACGTGTTTGCATTTAAATTTGAGTCATAGTATAATTTAACCAGTTCTCTGCTTTAGCAGAGTTTCCTCAAAATTTCATTTTCTGGAAACTTAACTGGTTTGATCATTTTCAGCGAGACTTCTCTAGAAAATTCCCTGCAGCAAGAGTCCACAGGAAACGGGGAGATACTTTTTGTAGAAGTGAGTTTGTTAGTTATCTCTAGTTTTTTTTTTCTTTTTTTAGTTCTCTACAAGGCTAACAATCAAATTAACCAATAT
This sequence comes from Raphanus sativus, assembly GCF_000801105.2. Taxonomy (NCBI): domain Eukaryota; kingdom Viridiplantae; phylum Streptophyta; class Magnoliopsida; order Brassicales; family Brassicaceae; genus Raphanus; species Raphanus sativus. The sequence goes on along the minus strand of NC_079514.1, from coordinate 28,068,020 downwards.
CTGGAAGCAATTGCGGAGAGACTCCATATATACAACATAATATACTCGAATTATAATATTCTGGTTTTAGATTATAGCCCACGTTTTTATCAAAAAAAAAAAGATTATAGCCCACGTGTATGAGATGAACGAACAATACTTGGGTTCACCCCTGAGGTGAACTTATGAATTCACCTCTTTCCTTATTTCAATTATATTGCCATAAATATTAATGTCACATAAATAAATAAATTATAAATTACAAAAGAAGTAAACTTTAAATCATAAACTCTAAATTCGAACCCTAAACTCAAATCTTAGATTTTTAATTTTAAACCATACCCTAAACCCAAACCTATACCCTAAACCCAAACCTATACCCTAAATCTTAAATCTAAATTTAAATCCTAAACCCTAAACTCAAACCATAAACCCTAAACCCAAACTCTAAACCCTAAACCCAAACTCTAAACGCTAAATCCTAAACCTTAAACCCAAAATGTAAATCATAAACCCAAATTTTTCAAATATTTTTGGGTTAATGATCATCAAATGTATTTTCAAATACATTTTAGTGTATAGAGTTCGAGTTTATGGTTTACAGTTTGGGTTTAAGGTTTAGGATTTAGGGTTTAGAGTTTGGGTTTAGGGTTTAGAGTTTGGATTTAGGGTTTATGGTTTGGGTTTAGGATTTAGGATTTAAATTTAGATTTAGGATTTAGGGTATATAGTTTGGGTTTAGGGTATAGGTTTGGATTTAGGGTTTAGGGTTTGGTTTAAAATTTAAAATCTAAAATTTGGATTTAGGATTTGAATTTAGAGTTTATGATTTAAAATTTACTTTTTTGTAATTTATAATTTATTTATAATGTGATATTAATGTTTATGGCAATTTGATTGAAATAAGGAAAGAGGTGAATTTATAAGTTCACCCCAAGGGTGAACCTAAGTATTGTTCGAGATGAACAACAGTTGAAGTTAAAATTCACACATTTTGGAGATATGATACGTGTTAGAATTAGAAATGTAATCTATTATCCTTTAATATTTGATGGTATTATAAACATGAATCTAAATGGTTTATAACATTATTCACATAATAATAAGACAAAATATCTGCCTCTATGCTGTGCGGTTATTTTTCTTTTTAATTCTTTCTTTTCCCCAAAGTCACAACAGAGACTCTTGTTTTGTCTTTTAAATAACACAGATCTAAGACTATAATTAACCCCGGTCTTTTAAATTGAATTTTTAGCTTCGACTAATAGAATGTTGTTAGAGTTTTTTTTAGTTTTAACTAAGAAAAGTTAAAACTGTCTCTTAATAAAAAATGTAAGAACCGTTTCTTAGCCGAAAAGTATAAAAAATAAAAAAATATCAAATCATGAGTTAAGAACTCCACTAAAAAACCCGAATTAATCGTACCCTGAAATTCTAAATAATTATGGAACGACTTCTGTTCCTCCCTATTGTTTTTGTAATTTCTTTTTGATAATTTTTTTAGGGTTAAAAAAAAAGGTTAACAATAAATTTATACGGTTGCTTTTGCTCCTAATAATTGGTGAAGTTCTGATTCAACAAAAGATCACATTTGTAAGATGTTAACTGTATTAGTTTTTTCTAGGATATTAATTTTCCATTTTTTATAACTGTGGTGTGATCTGGAAAATTTTCTAGGTCCAAAGACTAATTACCACGAAACCTGTAAAATCTGCATTTTTTACCATTTAAAGCATTCCAGATAATTAAAAGGTATCAAATCCAGAATAAAATTCACAGGTGTAAGCCCTTTATCACTAAGCCATGATCACTTGGCTCAATTTTTTCCATTCACAATATTGTTTGAGGTATTTTGCACTTTACCGATATTTAAAGTTTTTTTTAAAGACGAGAAAAGACGATCAATTCTGATAGTATTGATGATTGAACTGACCTGAAGCTCCTACGAGACCAACCACAAATAATAGCCAGAAAAGAAGACGAAACAGAGGAGCATGTGATGTCTTTATCGCCATTGCGCTCTTCTTCTTCCAACTTAATAAAACAATAGTAACTATCGAGAGTTAACCCCAAAAGAAAAGAGGTGGCTTAGGAGAAATAAGCTTTCATATATCGATGCATAATAATGTGAAGTTATGCAGGATAAATATTAAATTGAACGCGGTTGATAGGGTTTTTCAAACTCCACTATGAAGAAGTTGAACGCGGTTGGTGAGGTTTTCTTTTTTCTTTTTTTTTGGGGGTGGGTTTTCAAACTGCACTTCTCGCGAAATTTCCACTTGTGGCGATAAGACCCGCGACTTTTTTCTTTTTTTTCTTTTAGGGTCAAACCCACAACTTTTTTCCCTTGATTACTTTTCAAAGTCCACTATGCAGTGATGTTAAATCATGATCTCCAAAAACATTTTCAATTTTTTAAAGAACTAGTGGTTTACCTGCCATTAGGATGGGAATATTATATTTATTTAGTTTTGAATATGATGATCGTTTATATTTTTGATCTGTATTCGTTTTTATTTGTTATTAATATGTTCTCTGACATTTTCTTATTTAATTATTATCATTTTTTAATTTTTTTAAATTTAATGAAAGCATATTTTATCTTCAATTCATATTTTGTTTAATTATGTTCTTTTAAAAATTTTATTTATATATTAAATATAGAATGTTTAATATTCTATCGAAATAACTATAGAATGCTTGAAAAAAGATTCAAGCGTAAACAAAATAATATATGACTAAAAAATGTTGCCGTGAAGTTTTAGTTTTATACTTCTCATGATTTGCTTTTTACTAAACGACATTATTTTCCAAATTTTAAGACCAAAACTCGTGTGGCAAATGTAACCTATAAATACTAATCACTATTTTGTATTTTTATATAAGTTTCAGAGTATACATTTTTAACAATAATGAACATCATTGGTAATGCAACTTCCACTGATGACTGAGCCATGAATCCTCTTTATGCATAATTTGACGCGAAGGAGCATATGTTTCGCGCGGGTTACTGTTAGGATTTTTTTTCGTTTATGCCACTTTGTGTTATAATGTTGTTCTTTAGCTGAGGGTCTATTTGAGGTTTGTAATGGTTCGAAACGTTAGATTTAGATTTGCTGGTCGAAGGTTAAAATAAGCGTGTAATGTGGTCATCTAGATAATGCGCTGTTGATTAGTTGGTGAATAGTTTGTGTTTATGTATCTATTATATTAAAAGAGAAGTCATGACTTTTTTATGTGTGATTTTTTTAAATGAATCCTCCTCAAGAAAGTTTATCAAAATTCTACATAACTTAATCATCATATCTTTTAGTATCTTTACTTTTATTTAAATTACAAATAAATATTATCTAAGATATTTTTTTCAGAATCATGATAAGATTTATTTCCAAAAGATTAATTAATTTATATTCTTATTATCATAAAATATAATTAGAATTTCAAATTAAATTTATTTTTATTGACGAACGAAAATTAAATCTTAAAACACTCCTTCAGATTCGATCCTCAAGTATTAAATCGAACCTCTTAGCTGAGAGAGTAGTTTGGAAGTTAATTTAAACATATCAGATGTTTTGGATCCCGATCGACCGCTATGAAATTTATGGTACATATTTTCCTTAATTATTTTTATAATTAGGTTTTGAATATTAAATTTCTCTAACAAGTTATTTACTATTATTTTTAGGTTTCGACGGTCGTGTGGGACAGAGCGTTTCTGACACGCTGAAAGGCTATTTCTTTGAAGCGCATATTCTGATTTAAGTCAGACATATAAGAAAAAGTTTCATCAAACTTATTCATGTTATACTAACTCCTACATAGTTACCCATTCAACTACATACTGATGCATGCAAGTTTGTTGCATGTTCCGACATAATCAGTTTCTTCTGAATCGTTGGAATTTGTGTCTTATATTCTTTTGTATTTTTTGGATTATCTTTCGTTCTTTTCATCTTTAGATTCTTCTCTTTCTTCTCTATTATATTAAAAGAGAAGTCATGACTTTTTTTTATGTGTGATTTTTTTAAATGAATCCTCCTCAAGAAAGTTTATCAAATTCTACATAACTTAATCATCATATCTTTTAGTATCTTTACTTTTATTTAAATTACAAATAAATATTATCTAAGATATTTTTTTCAGAATCATGATAAGATTTATTTCCAAAATATTAATTAATTTAAATTCTTATTATCATAAAATATAATTAGAATTTCAAATTAAATTTATTTTTATTGATGAACGAAAATTAAATCTTAAAACACTCCTTCAGATTCGATCCTCAAGTATTAAATCGAACCTCTTAGCTGAGAGAGTAGTTTGGAAGTTAATTTAAACATATCAGATGTTTTGGATCCCGATCGATCGCTATGAAATTTATGGTACATATTTTCCTTAATTATTTTTATAATTAGGTTTTGAATATTAAATTTCTCTAACAAGTTATTTACTATTATTTTTAGGTTTTGACGGTCGTGTGGGACAAAGCGTTTCTGACACGCTGAAAGGCTATTTCTTTGAAGCGCATCCGAATCAGATTCTGACTTAAGTCAGACATACAAGAAAAAGTTTCATCAAACTTATTCATGTTATACTAACTCCTACATAGTTACCCATTCAACTACATACTGATGCATGCAAGTTTGTTGCATGTTCCGACATAATCAGTTTTTTCTGAATCGTTGGAATTTGTGTCTTATATTCTTTTGTATTTTTTGGATTATCTTTCATTCTTTTCATCTTTAGATTCTTCTCTTTCTTCTCTTTTTCCTCTTTTTTGAATTTCAGGTAACTGATTTGTGATGGTTACTTGAGGATTCGAGGCCACTTAGGCCTCTCCTCTTTTTACAAGTTGAGGCTTCTTTCTTTCTTTGGATCAACTCCATTCAGGACTAATGGATTCTTCGAACGAATTCTCCTCACATGATGCATGACTAAAAAGTTCAAGTAGTTTCAATTTTAATTGGATTTGTAGGATTTCAATTGATGATGATAAAAATTGATGAATGAAACTGAATAATTCTTGCAGAAGAGAAAAATGATAACTGTCGAATTTGAAAAAATGGACGAATGAGTGAAACTTGAAAGCATTTATTCGATTTTAGGATTTTTAGAAGTGAATCCAAGTTTAATGGATAGACATGGATTCAGGTTTGGATAATCTAATTGGTATAGTTGTAATTAGCTAAAAAATTTACTGTTTTATGATTTAAATAAATCAATAAAATTAAAAAAGAAATTAGAGAGAATATATTAAAGTAGAATTTTGGGCAGAGGAGAGGAGTGTGTCTGAGGATTTGATCCGGAGTAGGCCTGTACATTTTACTCGGATCCGAAAACCCGACCCGAAAAAACCCGGTCCAGGTAAGAATCGACCCGATCAAATTATCCTATTGGGTCTTGAGCTAAAGGATCCGCGGGTAGAGTATCCGACCCGAACCGTACCCTATACCCGATAGGATAATTTTAGACCCGAATCAATTACACTAAACCAAGCCTAAACCAGATATGCATCTATTTAAACCAGCCTACTTCTATCTCTTCCCTTCCCCGAAGAACCCGAAACCGAGACAATCCGACCCAAACCCGACCCGATGACCCAAATACCCAGGCCTTTTGCAGGTTTTATACAGGAATATAGGGTAATTTCTCGGGTATGTAGGGTAATTTAGACCCCTTTACTGTATACCCGATCCGAAAATAAAGAAACCCGACCCGAAAACCGAAAACCCGAGAACCGACCCGAAAAATTGTATGATCCGAGAATACTCGGATATTACCGGTTCCTATATTCTTTACCCGATCCGACCCGAACCCAAGACAACCCGAATCGATCCGAAACTGAAATTTTCAAATTATCTTATCGGGTTCTCAACTCTATGATCAGAAGGATCCGGACCCGAGACGATCCGACCCGAACCTGATCTGAGGACCCGAATGCCCGAGCCTAATCTGGAGCTAAGCGGTTCACCAACCTGAGCGGGTTTTTCCTACCGTATTTCAATGGTAAATCAAAACCGGATAACAAATTGAATTGGGGTCAAAATAGGCTCGGTTCGATCGGAAGTCCGGTTTCTTGGTTAAGAGTTGTCTTGGGTAGGGTCTCCGCATCTTTTGGCAACTTTCTTGCGTCACACTTGTGCTGTGTTCGTCCTATCTACCAGATCCCCAATCTAATCGAGAAAAATGGCGCAGAAGCTTAACCTGCCTAGTCCCGCCGTCCCTCCGAATGTATACCGCTCTAGTTTCCCCTCCACTTTCACCTTCGGCGTCGCCACTTCCGCTTACCAGGTCTCCCCGATCTGAAAGCCTTCATCTTTTGATTCCTTACGCTGTCATCACTGACCTAAGTATTGATTGATTGATTTTATAGATCGAAGGGGGCTGGAATGAAGGTAAAAAAGGGCCAAGTATATGGGACAAGTTCACTCATCTTGAAGGTTTCTTCTTTCTTTCTTGCTTCTTCTTATCACAACGAAGACTTTATATATTAACACTGTTTTTTTCCTTGTTATTTAGGAAAAGTTCTTGATGCAAGTAATGGTGATGTCGCTGTAGATCATTACCACAGATATAAGGTTAACAAAAGAGACCTCCTTTTTTTCTCCTATCGTTTCCTTATTTCTTCACATTATCATTTTGCAGGAGGACGTTGAACTTATAGGGACATTAGGATTCAGCGCTTACAGATTTTCCATTTCTTGGTCTCGCATTTTCCCTGGTATGCTCTTAGGCATTGACTTCCTTTTACAGACATGAAATTCTGACTTCTTTTAGCATTTATGCTTGGGGCCATTAAATATGTCTGTACTTGTTGTCTTCAGGGCTCCTTGCAAAAACATATTTAGGTTTGTTCAAGGGCTTATTTTCTTTGGTTTACATTTGTTCTAGATGGCTTAGGAACTGAAGTCAATGAAGAAGGAGTTGCCTTCTACAATAATATTATCAATTCACTTCTTGAAAAGGGTATTTTCTGTTACTCTAGACGATCCTTTTCCTAACTTGGTACATGATCGTTTCACAACATGTTTACTGTTTCAGGTATTGAGCCGTTTGTAACTCTGTACCATTGGGATCTCCCCTCACATCTCCAGGAATCAATCGGAGGTTGGACAAATAGGAAAATTGTGTAAGTTGTACATCGTACTAGACCGTTTTGATATTCTACATATGATCTTGCGTAAGCAGAAATACATTTATTTTGTAGATCTTGTCTTGTGTATGATCCATATCTTGTGAAAGTTTAAGTTTAGCTGATTAAGTCCAAATCTATGTGAATTGTGAAAGCTGTTATGCTTAAGAAGACTAAGATCTTGCATTCCTATAGCTAAAATACAACCAGCACCTGTTTTTGTAGAATTCATTGTGTTGACACTTAACTCTATTACCTTATGTGCAGGGATTATTTTGGGCTCTATGCAGATGCTTGTTTTGCCAGTTTTGGTGATAGAGTGAAGCACTGGATCACACTGAACGAACCACTTCAGACCTCGGTGAATGGACACTGTATTGGGATATTCGCACCTGGGAGAAAAGAGAAGCCCTTGGTCGAACCTTATTTGGTATCACATCATCAAGTTTTGGCCCATGCAACTGCCGTTTCCATATATAGAAGCAAGTACAAGGTATAATCACTAACCTATTCTCGGAATACTGTCTATTCTAGGTTTTTTATAGTGGATCTTTGGTTATGGGAAGATGCGTCAAGGGTAATGTTGCTGAGATCTAGTGCCTTTATCCATCCATCTCAGTTGCTTGTTATTAATCACTGTTCTTTTTGGTTTGCATATATGTATACTAATCTAGGAAAGTCAAGGCGGACAAATCGGTTTGTCGGTTGATTGTGAGTGGGCAGAGGCAAATTCAGAGAAAATGGAGGACAAGGTTGCTGCTGGTAGGCGAATTGACTTTCAACTTGGCTGGTAAGTAAGCTGTGTGCATTGAGTGTATTCTTAAGCATGAAGATAGAATCGTATAGCTGATGGGGCGTCTCTGTGGTAGATTGTTTTTTTTTTAAGATTTAATTTTTGGGAATAGTTCTTTTTGTGCAATTATCTTTTATTTTGTAATTGTAGATATTTTAGAACCTATACTTCACTTACACTGATGTTTCCCATGATTATCTCGTTGTAATTAGTGAGCAACCAAGCTATCTAAATAAGCTTTTTCTCCTTTGTGTTTAAGAAAGTCATAATATCAAATTATAATAAAACTTTGCTAGTGAGAGTAAAACATTGTTACTTCCGTGACATCTTTGAAATAACGAATTGAAATCCTTTGCAGGTTCTTAGATCCTTTGTTTTATGGTGACTATCCTGCAAGTATGCGCCAGAAACTGGGAGATAATCTTCCTACGTTTACTCCAGAAGAAAAGGAGTTTATGCTTCAGAACTCATGGGACTTTCTTGGCCTAAACCACTACACTTCTAGGTTAATTGCTCATGTCTCAAACAAAGAAGCTGAGAGTGACTTTTACCAAGCACAAGAACTGGAAAGGATTGGTAACAAACGCAAACACTGAAATATCTTTTTAACCACTCCCATCTTCTTACTTACTTCCTTCACAGTACTCATCTCTTTTTCTTTTCTGTGCACAGTTGAATGGGAAGATGGAGAGCCAATAGGTGAAAGGGTAAGAACTCTTTTCTTAGTCTGCGGTCAATGTAATGACTCTATTAACATTCCAGGACTTATGCGAAAGGCAAGTATGCATGATCCAATAATCAACTAAACAAATCTGTGACAATTACAGGCTGCTTCAGACTGGCTTTATATTGTGCCCTGGGGAATCCGGAAGACTTTAAATTACATCAGCAAAAAATACAACCACCCTCCAATATTTATTACTGAGAATGGTATATACTTTTCCTTGTAACTCTGTCGTTCATTTTAATATGGTACAGTGCATAGTCTTTTAAGAAGAGCAGAATAGGTTTTGTTGTTCGTGTTAAGTTGAAATTTGTTTCTCAAGTTAAGTAAACACTCAGTTTATGTTATATCTCACTTCATTTGTATACGTCCTGAGCTTTGGTTCACATGGTGCAACACGACAGGCATGGATGATGAAGATGACGGATCTGCTTCTATGCATGAGATGCTAGACGATAAGCGTAGAGTTGCCTACTTCAAGAGTTACCTTGCCAATGTCGCTGAGGCTATCAAGTGAGCCTACGTGTCTCTTTATTCGTATATTTACTAAAAGTTTATCCAGTCAATGTACATTTTACAACAAGTTGACATTGAGTTTTGTTAATTTGAAAAAAAATTGAAACAGAGACGGAGTAGACATAAAGGGATACTTTGCATGGTCTTTGCTGGACAACTTTGAGTGGGCGCAAGGGTTCACCAAAAGGTTCGGTTTGGTATATGTGGATTACAAGAACGGTTTGACCCGTCACCCAAAATCTTCAGCTTATTGGTTCATGAAATTCCTGAAAGGTGATGAAGACAACAAAGGTAAAAAGGATTAAAAAACCAGGAAGAATAAAGCAAAATCTATGACTACATTTACATGATTTGCGTTGTGTTGTTATAAATTTGTACCAAATAGATTATTATGAGCCATAACAAACCAAATTTCTTGGGTTGTTTTTTGGTTTCAAACTCATATTCTGACTAAGTTTATCTTCTTCATTAGATACCCAAACAAGTGACAAACTGTCTTATGATGGTTTATATGATTGTTATAAGGACTAGAAACGGGTGCATTTGCTGGAGAACCATAATACGTTGATACTGATTGAATGGAAAGTTGCAAAATAAATGCCATATACCTTCTTTTTTTTTTCTGATAAAACATATATTAGTTTTTACTATTTATTAGGTACAAATATAATTTTTAACTGATGGTCTGCTAGTAGTGTTATAATTGTGACTTAAAATGTAAGATATGTAATGTAAAGGTCTTTGCTCGATGTGAATGTAATATGTAATTAATCCATTGCGAATAGCTACGACTATGTTATGCAAGTGCCACAACAGTTATAGCCCAATTTGCAACGAGGTTGCCCACACAGGGACCGTGACTAAATTGTTTAGTATTGTCACATACAAAAGATGTGGCTTGCTATGGATTTGGCTGTAACATATTCATGGCTATACTGAAGACGCGAGCATAAACTTGTAAATGTGGATGTTGATTTAATAGCTAAACTTGTAAATGTGTGTGTTGATTTAATAGCTGACGCGAGGTGAGTTAAGAGTCTTGTAAATTTGGAAAGCAAATATATATTTTAGAGAAAAAGCAAGAGAATAAACTTGGGAATAAACTATATTTAATTAATAAAATTTTAGCAAAGAAAACTATATTTAATAAATATATAAATAAAATACTTATTTTTAAAAATATATTATAAAAAAGATTCAAAAGGAATTTTTTGAATTTTAAAAAGTAAATTTGTAAAAAAAACAAAAATCAAATAAAAGAAATTTTAAAGAAAAATCATAAAAAGTTAGAATTTGAAAATTTATAATTCAAAAAACTATAATTTTTATTATTTAAATAATTATTTATATTTCTATATCTAAAAACAAGAATATAATTTTGACTCTTTAATAAAAATGTATTTTTGAAAATGGTTTAATGTAAGTAAACATGATTATAGATACCAATAATGTGGTAAAATGAAAATTTCTCAAAAAAATATTTTAAGCTATTTATCTTTCTACATTTCAATAGATTTATACCTTTCACAATTTTTTTTTCGTTTTTGATTACAAAATCTAAGGTTAACTTAGAAAAAGAAATGATATAAAAATATAACTAATACATAATCAAATTTTTTTTAATAGTTTAAAACATAAACTAATAAGATATAAAAATAAATAAATTAAAAACCCGCGCGAAGCGAGTTATTATTATATATTTATTTTGCTAATTTTATTCATATGTCACTAGTGTTGTTCGACATTGTAAGAGTAACCCCATTGATAGTATTTCAAAGGATATCTATCAACTAAAGAAAATCAAAAATAAAATAAAAGAAGAAAATAATGAATTTTTGTCAGAAAAATTTCTATGCTGACATACTGGTAACTAAAAATTAAAAACATCTTTACCACATGTCATCTAATGTTTGATTCTTTTCTTTTTGTTGCTTTTAATTTAATTAGATAATAAAAGTATTTTTAATTTTTTTTAATGAAAGTAAACATGATTATTGATACCAATAATGTGATAAAATGAAAATTTTTCAAAAACAATTCTTTTAAGCTATTTATCTTTCTACATTTCAATAGATTTATACATTTCACAAGTTTTTTTTTCCTTTTTATTACAAAATATAAGGTTAACCTAGAAAAAGAAATGATATAAAACAATAGCTAATACATAATCAAAATAGTTTTTCAATAGTTTAAAACATAAACTAATAAGATATAAAAATAAATAAATTAAAAATCCATCTGAAGTGAGTTATTATTATATATTTATTTGCTAATTTTATTCATATGTCACTAGTGTTGTTCGACATTGTAAGAGTAACCCCATTGATTCTGTTACAAAAAAAAAAAAAAAGAGTAACCCCATTGATAGTATCTCAAAGGATATCTATCAACTAAAGAAAATCAAAAATAAAATAAAATAAAATAAAAGAAAAAGAGTGAATTTTTGTCAGAAAAAGTTCTATGCAGACATACTGGAAAATAAAAATTAAAAACATCTTTACCACATGTCATCTAATGTTTGATTCTTTTCTTTTTGTTGCTTTAAATTTCATTAGATAATAAAATTATTTTACACATATTACTACTATATTTGCTAAGATACTACATGCAGTATGTAGCCATTGGGAATGCTCTAAGGAATCTTTCAAAACAACATATCATTGAACGTTTGTTAAGACTTTTTGTTGTTTGTTCTATTATTTAAATTACTTTTGTAATAAGTTTTAATGTAAATTGAACAAAATACATGCTATTATTAACTTTAAACATAACATATTTTATAATAGCTTGATAATTTCCAACCTTTATCTGTCTAACAAATCATGTCTTAAAATCTCAGATCATTAAACAGTGTGTTATCCTGAGTAGTAGGCAACTGCATTAGTTGACTTTTACAACACTTGGATGACCAAAAAAAAGAAGAAGACTTTTACAACAAGGCGAACTAGATTATGACCCGTCTTTAAAGGACGGATATATTTTTTGTTTGATATTTTTGTAAAATTAAATATTTATATTTGTATTTTTAGTCATATATATGTCTTTCATTGTATAATATTTTTCGTAAATGATTAATAATAATAAGTTTTAATAATTGTATTAAAATAGTTGGATCAATAGGTCATATTTTAATAGTATTGATTTCATTATTTTAATTAGATACTCAATTAGTTTTTAATTTTTATATTATTATATTTTATTATATCTTCTTTTCAACTTGTTAAAAGTGTTTATATTATATTTTTATGTGAAATTAAAAAATAAAGAAAATAGATTTCAAAACTTTACTATATTTTTAAACATGATTTTGTATATTGACATATTTATAATCTATTCTATTAAATTAGAAATATGACCTTTTGACGAATGTTATGTCCAACTGTTTAATGATCCGTTATTATTTTCTTTATATAGTTGTACCTAATTTTATTTTAATACTAACTAATACAAATACGAAAACTAAATTTTTCAAAAGAAATTAAAACAAAAATATACCCGCCATGTGAAAAGACGGGTCAAAATCTAATCAATACTATTAAAATAAGAATATGACCTATTGATATAGGTGTGGTCTAATTATTTTAATCAATACTATTCAAAGAGGAACATGACATATTGATATAGGTGTGGTCCAACTCTGGTCCAATTATTTTAATCAATATTATTAAAACATGAACATGACTTATTGATATAGGTGTGATCCAACTATTTTAATATATTCCATTAAAACTTTTTATTAATTATTTTAAAGAAATATTATACAAAACACTAATATGACTATAAAATACTAATATAAAAATTAAATTTCTAAAAAGATGTAAAACAAAAAAATACTCAGAATTTAATACAATTATTAAAACTTTTTATTAATCATCTAAGATAAATATTGTACAAAGAAAAATACAAATATGACTAAAATAAATTTCTAAAAAAGTGTAACACAAAAAATATATTCCTTCTTTCAAAGATGAATAATTATATAAGAAAAACGCAAAACAAAGAATAGTCACGTAGTTGTCCTATGAAATCAATAGTCCATGCACCAGTGTTAGATACGGCGGTTTAGAAGTAGTTTTCTTTAGTTAGGATTAATAGAATTTGATTTATATCTATAAAATATTTAGTTTATTACTATTTAAGTAGGTTACGTAGTGAATTTATTATTTGAACTGAACTAATTATCCCCTCCCCCGGATTATTAGGCGTGATTAAGTAGTGGTGATGTTCTTTATTTAATTTTGTTGCAGTTATCATATAAAAAAAATATGTATATCATTGCAGTTATAATATTTAAAAAGATGGACACAACATATATCAATTGGCCATACATGAGAATTAATAGAATAAATAACAATCAAAACATTTCAAAAGTAATAGAGCCGTTGCACCTTAATCGACACATTTGTCATTAATTCCTTTAAGCCATAATAGAGCTGTTGCTCCAAAAAAGTGTCATATTTTCAAAAAAAAAAAACAAAAAACAAAAAACAAATTCGACCGTTAATCCCAACAAAATATCAGCTTTATCGCCTCTATTTTATTCCGTATGCAATGTCAATGTCTATATAAAATCCTAAAGCCAATTGAACTGATACGAACAGAAAAACACTTGCATAAAAAAAATTATCTCTTCCATAGTCAAAATTTGTATAAACCCTTAACCGAAGAAATGGGAATCTCAAGATCTAAAGGAAACACACACAACATCTTCCTACTCTGCAACTACATCCTCTTAGGCTCCGCTTCAAGTTGCATCTTCCTCACAATCTCCCTCCGTCTCTTCCCTTCTCTCTCCGGCCTCTCTCTCATCTTCCTCCACACTCTCACCATCGCCACTGCTGTCACCGGCTGCTCCGTTTTCGCCTCTTCAACCGCTGCAACCACAAGCGACAGATTGTACGGTGCACACATGGTGGCCACAGTCCTCGCTGCCATATTCCAAGGGGCAGTCTCTGTTCTGATATTCACGAGAACTGGGGATTTCCTTAGGGTTCTTAAATCGTATGTTCTGGTAGAAGACGGAGCAGTGATTCTTAAACTCGCCGGTGGTTTGTGTGTGGTGATGTTCTGCTTAGAGTGGGTTGTTCTTGTGTTAGCGTTCTTGTTGAAGTACAGTGATTATTTGGATGAGAGCGTTGTAGATGACGAAGGTAAGTTCCAGAGGCAAGAAGAAGATCTCAAGGATTGGCCTTCTTACCCATTTCAACTCAAGCTTTGATTTCAATTTTAAGTTTTCTATTTTTGGTACTTTGGATACATTCTTTGGTTGATTTATATTAATTTATGTTTGCGAGATGGCAAAAACTATATAGTGTGTATGGTTTTGATGCTTGTTACCTGAGAGTTGTGTGATTTTGTCACACTTAAATAAGATTAGTGTATATTTTAAATTAATGTATTTTGAAAACTATTCATTTCTTCATTCTCTTCTCAACTAGTGAATAGAAAACAAATTAGAAAAGGAAAAAACGCAAGTAAATTAAAATTGTGATGCATTTTGAAAACTATTCATTTCTTCATTCTCTTCTCAACTAGTGAATAGAAAACAAATTAGAAAAGGAAAAAACGCAAGTAAATTAAAATTGTGATGCAAATTTTGTAAACCGGTTTTAATATTTGAATCTAGTCAATGGTCAAGAGATGTTTGTTTTTAATTAAAATTATTGGCACAGAAAATGGTCAAAGTTAACAAACTTGATAAATATACAAACAAACCATATCAATGGCCAAAAAAAAATTAATTTTCATTAAAATTGTTGAAACCAAAATGGTCAAAGTCAACAAGCATGATAAATATTTAAATTTAGATAAAAGTGAACTTAAGGTGTTGAGTTTAGAGAATCTTGTTATTGTTATTGACAAATTGTACCTAATTGATGGTAAAGAAATTGTGAGGGTTTTGTGATAGATGCATTTTATGGGAAAATTTGTCTCTTAGACCAAAAAAAGAGAAGTGATAGTGATAGATTCATTATATATGAGTGATTTGAGTTTTTTTTTCAGCAATGGCGGATCTAGAAACTTTTTTAGTTGTAGGCACAATATTATAAGTATACTCGTAATTTATATACAGTACTGTATATTAGCTAAACAGTAACTACATATTTATTTTGAAATTCTATATTATAATTTTATTTTAATCATCTCTTTTTGTTCACAAGAAAATATTTTACTTAGTTATTTTTGATTATCTGGAAGTTCTCGGCAAAGGCCCGTAACCCTCCAGGTCTAGGACCCAGCCGGCGCTAATACCATTTTGGCGTAAAACATCCCTCTCACGGTGGATCGAACCCATGAACACCACATCACCAACAACTGCGCTTAAACCAAGTGGACTGCCACATCTGTGGTACTTAGTTGTTCCAGACACAATAAATAAAGGTATGAACTAGTTTTGGACAAAAAAAAGCAAAAAAAAACAGAGATAGTGAAAAGAAAACAGAGAATAAGGAAATGACGTTTTTCAATGGGATAGGCAGAATATAATTTGGCATGAAACAAAATGTTATTTGAAAAGCTTCTCTTACGGGGTATCGAACCCTTCATGCTAGCAAAATAAAGGTGCTTGTGGAGACCACTGAGATATCTGAGCAACTCATAGTTTAAATGAACGCAAATTGTATATAATTTGTCGGGGGCACGTGACCTTGTACCATCAACGTGGGTCCACCCCTGCTTTCAAGTGATGAAGTTAAGACTGTGACTAGTATCAGAGATTGGGATGACAGGATAGACGAACGACGAGACATAGATATTACGGGGGTGACAACACTGAATAATAACAAAGTGGGATGATAACTTAGGATGACGATGTTGGAATGACGCTGTCAGAATGATAACTTGATAAGCCAAGAAAAGCTGCAGAATGTTAACTTTGGAAGGTGACATCGACATGAATGCATGCCTCAGTGCCTCACCAAAGACCATGGTCGTTTGGCGCATGGTCTTTTTGATCTCCTAATGAAATTTCTCTATAAAATTACTCTCAATTTCTCTCTCTTGTCTTCTCCAAAAGAATATATATATAATTTTTTTTTCTAAAAATAAAATATTTTTTTCTTCGGTGGATACAATTTCATATTTATAGAAAAAAATGACACTATTTATTTTTTGTCATGGTTTTTCTACTTGTGTAATGAGTCAATGTGTGTCACAAAAAAAAGTAATGAGTCAATGTTGATTTAGGTGGAGTTAAATGGTCCACCATCAATAATTAGGTTTGGGAACGGATCGAATATTCGAGTTTTTAAAGGTCTTTATGATTTGCTTCGTATGGTACAAATATCTAATTTTCTGATTTGCTTTACTTCAGAAAAATACAGATATTTGAAAAATCGGATATCCGAAAAATAAATAGATATTTGCGGATATCTACGGATATTTACGGATATCTTATCTGTTTTGATTAATACAAATAATCTTAAAAATTCGATACAAATTTGTTTTGAATTTTTTTTTTTTGCGTGATATATAGTATGATGGAATGAGGAATCGAGAAGATTTTCACTATCACTGTTGATAATGCTCATAGCAATGACAATGATATTAGACACTTTAAAAAAGGCTGAATTATTTGAGCGCTGATGCTTTACTTTTAGGAGGAAAATTTATGCGTGTTCTTTGTTGTGCTCATATTTTGAAACCTCATTGTCAAAGATGGTCTAGATGAAATCAGTAGAAGTGTGGAGGCTATTAGGAATGCAGTGAAATATCTAAGGTCTTCTGATCATCGATTTCAGTTCTTTCAAATGCAGTTAAGAATATGCAGAAAAGTTACAAGAGGGAGTTTGGTTTTGGATTCCTCTACAAGGTGGAATTCTATTTATCTCATGTTAGAAGGCAGCTCTCAAATTTAGGTCAACGTTTGATATAATGGCCAATAAAGGCAAACCATATGTAATGCTTATTTTTTTTTAGTGGGAGAACAAAAAAAAAGAGATGGACCACCGGTAGAAGAAGATTGGAATAAAGTTTATCGTTTGAAAAAAAATCTTAAAGATTTTTTTTTAATGATTCTATATTGGCATTTTCTGCTTTTAAACCAGTGACATCTAGTTCTTGTTATGATGAAATTTGCAGCATCGAAACATCATTTATCTCATTGAGTAATGATTAATGATCCTAAAGTGAGAGCTATGACATCTCCGATGCGAGAAAAATTTGACAAATATTGGGATGATTTGGAAAACTTGAACTTGGTATTGATTGTTGCCAGTGTCTTCAATCCATGCAGTAAGTTGGTGTTTCTTACCATTGGCTTTGAAAACATGTACGGCAAAAAATAATTCGACTGCTATTGAAATGAAAGAAAAATTCATGCGTCTTTTACGCAAGTGATTTGATGCGTAAAAGATATCTCAGAGCATGAACATGGATGCATCGAATGAAAGTCAAATTGGACAGGCAGCTTGTTTGGTTACTGATATGACGGTTGGTGGATCTTTATCTAGTAGCACTTGTCGTTGCTCCACATTATTTTCCACGCTTTATCAGCAAATGCAGTTTTCTAACCAGTGTGTTGAATCAGCTAATGATTTAAGCATATATTTGATGGAAAAGGTTAAAGTAGAATCAGCTATGGCACAAGATATGACATTCTATCATGGTAGAGAAACAATAGTGTGAAGTTTCCTATCTTGTCTGAAAAATAGCTAAGGATATTCTTGCGATCTCTGTCTCCTCTGTTTCATCTGAATCTACTTTCAGCATTGCCAATCAAATCTTAGACCCATATAGGAGTTCTCTTTCGCTTCCTATGGTTGAAGCCTTATCTTGACACCAAAATTGGATCCAAACTGCAATTTTATATGATAAACAAAAGAGCATCAAACATATGTTGCATGAATATGAATTTATGGACTCTAGTAGTTGGTAATTCATATTTTAACTTGTAAATATCTAATCTATTAAAACATGAATACAAATAAAACTTAACTCTTAGAGCATCAAAATACAATTACTTATATGATTATTCATATGATGGACCAATACAATTAATTATATGATGACATATATATGATACATAATATTGACTAGGGCTGGGCGTTCTCATGTATCAATTCCGGTTCGTTTCAGATCTGTTTGGGTTTCGGGTTTCTAGGATCAAATATTTCAGTCTCATTCATATATTTCTAAATTTCAGTTCGAATTATGATTAGGGCGTTCAAGTATCCATCGGGGTTTGTTTCAGATCTATTTGGGTTTTAGGTTTCCGAGGTCAAAGATTTCAGTCCCATTCAGATATTTCTAAATTTCACTTAGAATTATATTCGGACTTTTGCGGGTTTAGTTCCGGTTCTAATAACCCATTTAAATTATTTTTTTAAATTCATTATATATTTTGAATTTTTAAAATTCTATAAATAAAATAATAAATTCTATATAAATCTGAATAACATAAGTCAGAATACCTAAACTTAACATATAAATTGGTTTGGTTTAAATTTTGGATCAGAAATAAATAATTATTTTAAATATTTTTGGTGTTCTGAGTGTACTTCCACTATGTTAGATATTTATATTTGACTATTTTTATATATTTTCAAGTATTTAAACCAACCTAAAAGTATCATATATATTTAGGATGTTTTTATATACAATTAAATTAAAATGATTAAATATATATAAGTATATAAATCTTTTTCGGATACATTTTGATATCCAAAATACTTTGGTTCGAATTGGTTATGGTTTCGGTTGTCTAAATATCAATTTTTTTAATAATTTGGATATTTAATCAATTTTGGTTCGATTTGGTAATACTTTTTTGGATCGTGATCGGTTTGGTTCTTCAGATTTGAACTTTTTATAGCTTTGATATTGACATGAAAAATAAATAGCAATATATTTTTTGGAATATACATCCACATGGGCGTGCAGATCAAAATCTAATTGATTTATTATATTTACAAGCATTGAAGTTATTCTTAAAAAAATATCTGTAAACGAACAAAATTTTGCGTTCAGTCGAAGGAAACATGACTTTGATGGACAATGTCACCAACTATGGAAGAGTGCGAAAAACTTCTTTCATGCTTATGTTTTGTTTTTCATTATTTATTTTTCACAATTTTGAGCTTTGATTTTAGTTTTAGATTTGATTATTTTACTTGTTTCTCTTTGACATTCAATTAGTTATAGAATGAATATCTGGTATTTTTTTAATAACTGATAACTTTGACAAAATGGCTCTTTAAAATTCATATAATATGTAACCGAACCAAATAATAATGTATTTTTGGTATAAAACCGAATAAACCAAAAAATTGGTAGTATAAAATCCGAACCAAACCAAATTAGATATGGTTCTAATTTTTGTAAACAAAAATACCAAAAAAACAAAAAAAACAAACTGAAACCAAACTAAAATCAGGATTGAACGGCCCGAAATCCATATTGTAACCATGCATGTTTCAAATTCAGGTTATTTTGGTTTGGATTCAGTATTTTTATATATCATACAAAAATAAAAAAATGAAATTGAATATTTAAAAGATTTGTTTAAGTTTTGAAAACTTATTTTAAGATCATATCAAAATAAATATGTAATTGAGTATTTGAGTTAGTTATTTAAGTTTCAAATACTTCTTCAATACTGATTTGAATCTGCTGTCCGTACTTTATTGTATTAGCATAATAACACTTGGGATTTATAGACATTTTATATCATCATCATATATGTATCTACTTTTTTTTGTAAGGATTTGGTTCGGATCCGGGTTTTTGGATCTTTTTCCCCGACCTCACCTAGTAAAGTATGTGTCCTAAAATCGTTTACGGTTCATCCAATGTATAAGGCTAAGAAATGTTTGGGGATGATATCTTCATCTACAACGTCCACCCAAATTGCCATGTCAGCACCATACACAGTCGTATTAGCCAATTATAATTATTTTTAAAAAAATATTCCAAAAGAAACGGAAACCGAAGAAGAAAAGATGATGCTGAACAGAACACTTGTTTCTTCTTCCTCACTTTCTCTCTTACCAAACTCAAAACCTTTCGTCTCCTCCGGATTTCGTTCTTCCTCCTTCTCCGGCGGCTTCATTCGCAGAATCGACCATAAGCCTCTCCGTGTGATGACTCCCAATTTGACACCGAGAGCTATGGCGGCACAGCAGCTCGAGAACGCCGATCAGCTCATCGATTCCGTTGAAACTTTTATCTTCGATTGTGACGGTGACCATACAGTTTTAATAACGATGCTATATTTATAATGATGATATACGACCTGTGTGTTTTTCTTCTAAACTATTATGCATCTCTCTCGTCACGTTCAAAACATGTTGAGCTTACAACAGTTATGTTAGTTAGTGTTCATTGGGGAGAGAGCTTGGCGACTTGAGAGATAATTGAGAAAGAGATGCTATTATGATTATTCTTACAATCATTGTAGCTCACAATATATATCAATCTTCTAAGCGAAATGTGGTGAACCAATTTGTTAATTGTTGTGTTGGTAGGAGTCATTTGGAAGGGAGATAAATTGATTGAGGGAGTTCCTGAAACTCTTGATATGCTCCGTGCCAAGGTTGGTAAGCAAAATCTCAATTCATAGAAAATTTGACTATAGTTTGAATTGTTCTCTTTTCAGCTGATTTTACGTAGTTTTAGCTTTTGCATTTTTTTTTTTTTTTGGAGTCAAGACTCTTTTAAGAAGTTTCTTCCATTACATCAAAAATTGCTATTCTACAACTATCCAGGGAAAGAGGTTGGTTTTTGTGACGAACAACTCAACTAAATCTAGGAAACAATATGGCAAAAAGTTTGAGACTCTTGGCCTGAATGTTAACGAGGTTAGTAGTTTAGTTCCCAGTCTAGCTAGCCCTTTAGATATAAGTTTTTGTTTTTTATTTATTTAAAAAGTAGTCTTCTTTACAGGAGGAAATATTTGCTTCTTCTTTTGCTGCAGCTGCATACTTGCAGTCTATTAATTTCCCCAAAGATAAGAAGGTAAGCCCATCCATCTTTCAGTCAAAACTATTCAATAAGCATCGTCTAGTAAAACATGTCACCAGTCTCATATGCCAATCAAATGGTTAAAAGAGCTTGTCGGTAAGTTCTGATGCATCTTTATTCAGGTCTACGTGATTGGTGAGGAGGGTATTTTGAAAGAGCTCGACCTTGCTGGTTTTCAATACCTTGGAGGTCCGGTATGTATCGTTTACCTTCCTTTCTAACTTTCCCCTTTTGGTTCTCGGTGATCTACTTTTACTTTGTTCAAAACTGGCATTATTCTGAACAGTTAATTCTTTTAAATACAGGATGATGGTAAAAAACAAATTGAACTGAAGCCAGGATTTCTCATGGAGCATGATAATGATGTATGTCATCCCTCCTATACCAATTTATATATTTATAACTGAGTATAGTTTCACTGAAAATGCTTTCCAGGTGGGAGCTGTGGTGGTTGGATTTGACCGCTATTTCAACTACTACAAAATTCAGTAAGATCCTCATATTATGTGTGTTTCCTTTATTTACATGTACCATCAAAAAATGGCACTTCAGGACTGATATACTTACTGCTCTATGGATGAGCTCTGTGCTATATAAATTTTATCCTGAGTTTGGTGATCTAATAGCTTCATTTCAATGGAAGGTATGGAACTCTCTGTATCCGCGAAAACCCGGGCTGTCTTTTCATTGCTACAAACCGAGATGCTGTCACTCACCTTACCGATGCTCAAGAATGGGCAGGTTGGCTTCTTGTATCTTTTTTTGTACTGTCTTTTTTTTTATATTTTTTCTTTAGTTTAGTCGTTAGGATTTTAGTCCTCTCCTGTTAATTCACGTCTAGTCTATATATAGTGTTTTGGTTATGCAAAAGTTCTTTCTTTGTCTATGATTACCCCTTTCTAACATCCGTGACCACATTGCATTTACTGGGTCTCAGGTGGTGGCTCTATGGTTGGTGCTCTTGTTGGATCCTGTCAACGTGAACCTCTTGTAGTTGGCAAACCCTCAACTTTTATGATGGACTATTTGTCAGACAAGTAAGACTAAATTCTCTTAATCTGTCTTTCTGTTTCGTAATCAGTCTTTTCTACAAGTCACAAGTTCATAAAGCACAGGAAATTTGTGTTTTGTACGTCCATCTAGTTTACAAAAGATATTTGCCAAGTAATGAGAATGTTGATCCTAAAATTGAGCATTGCCATTTTCTAAAAAACAAATTGTGCAGATTTGGAATTGAAAAGTCACAGATATGCATGGTGGGTGATAGATTGGACACTGATATTTTGTTTGGGCAGAATGGTGGTTGTAAAACTCTTCTTGTCCTCTCTGGTATGACTAATCATCCCTAAAAACAGTTCTTCTCTTTTCACAGTCTCGGTTTCAACCATCTAAAATTTCTTCACATTATATTTGTTGACTTGAAGGTGTTACTTCAATCTCCATGTTGGAAAGCTCTGAGAACAAGATACAACCAGATTTCTACACCAGCAAGATTTCTGATTTTCTCTCCCTCAAAGCAGCTAATGTGTGATAGAACAAGAAATCACTTTACTCTGTACAACTCAGCAACTACAGAGTCAATCCACACGTTTATCTATGTATAAACTTTTTCTTAGCTTATTTTGGCAAGCTTCATTTATTCGAAGCGTCTTCCTCTATTAGATTGTCCTACATCGGTTGAGACAATGGTCCTTGGGCAATATATAAGTGTATGGGCAATCCTCCACTCTTGAGCTAGCTTTTGGTATCAGAACCCATGGTTAAGCCCAGCAAGATGATTTCCCATATAAATAGTTGTCTACCTATGTAGCCTATAAAAATGGCCCATCTTGCTGTGGTATGTCCGAGATGTTGGGCTTGGGCTGTTTCCGTTGGACCGTTTCCCACCCACATCTCGAGAGGGGCTATTAGATTGTCCTACATCGGTTGAGACAATGGTCCTTGGGCAATATATAAGTGTATGGGCAATCCTCCACTCTTGAGCTAGCTTTTGGGTGTGAGTTAGGCCTATCACTAATATCCTCGTGCATGGCGCATTAGCGAGCACCCATCTCACCCTCTCTAAGTGACACTAATGTTTATCTCACATAACTTTAAATTTAAAAATACTATTTTATTTATATTTAAATAAAGTTTTCAGTAATCAAAAATTTAATAACGTAATAATCGGAAGAAACTGAATTTATCGTTTATCAAAGCAAGAAAAGCGGATGTATTCTCCGGAAGATAAAGGAAAAATTCACTGGTTTAGTTGGGACAAGCTGTGTATTCCTAAGGATCTTGGAGAGATGGGATTTAAAGACATAGAAATCTTTAATCAATTTCTTCTAGCTAAACAAGCTTAAAAATAATCATTTCTTCACCTTCATCTCTCTTCAGTAAATTCTTAAAGAGTAGATATTTTCCTGCTTCCTTAGGGTTCTCGCCCTTCTTATACTTGGAAGAGTATCTTATTTGGTAAAGAGTTTCTAGTCAAAGGGTTGAGACACATGGTTGGAGATGGAAGTTCTCTTTCGGTTTGGTCTTCTCCTTGGTTGGCTGAAGGAGATAGAATGTGAATCCCGCTAATGAAGAATACTTTGGTTGATCTTAATCTTAGAGTAAGTGATCTTCTATGCCTAACTCTCATTATTGGAATCTTGGCTTGCAGGAAGATCTTTTTTACCCTCAAGATGTTGAGATCATTCTCAAGATCAAACCTATTATCTCTTCTGCGGATTTCTTTATTTGGAATCACTCTCGTTCTGGAGAATATTTGGTAAGATCAGGTTATTGGCTTGCACTTGCAGAAAAAGAAATTAGTAAAGAAGCATTTGTCGCGGGAGGTATGCTGCCATCATCATTAAATGGTATCAAGGATAGAATTTGGTCACTTGATACGGTTTCAAATATCAAAATTTTATTACGGAAAGTTATTAGTGGAGAATTACCAGTTACTGACAATCTTACAGAACGAGGCATGAAAATTCTCGTTGTCAGATATGTGGGTTGGAGGGTGAATCTATAAACTACCATGTTCTCTTCGCTTGTTCCATAGCAAGACAAACGGGCAACCAGCAACTTCCCTCATCCTCCCAATGGGTTTGATTCTTCCTCTGTCTATTCCAACATTTTATATGTTTTAAAGACAAGGAATAACAATCTCATTTCAGAACAAATCAGAAGAAGTGGACCGTGGATTATTTGGTCCATTTGGGAAAATTGAAACTCATTTCTTTTTGAAGGAAAAATAGATCTTGGTTCTTCCTTTATTAAAGCTATTTTTGAAGAAATGGATCATTGGTATCAGATAAAGACTCAAGATCATCAAGAAAAAAGCCATTGATCTAGAAAGGAAAAAGAAGATAATTTTTGGTTGGAAGCCTCCTCCAGATTCTTGGTTTAAATGTGATATTGCTTCGGCATGGGACAAGGATAAACATCAAAGTGGAGCCTCTTGAATCATTCGGAATTGTGATGGAAAAGTTCTCATGAATGGTAGGAGATCTTTTGTCGGAATCTCAAGCAAGTTTGAAGCATCTTTGGAAAGTTGGAGTTGGGCACTAGAAAGTATGAAGAATCTCCACTTTAATGCTATCATTTTTGTTTCCGATGATCATGATATTATAAGTGCAATCTCCAAACCTTCAGCTTGGCCTTCAATCAAGTTCTACTCCACCATTTTATTAGACTTGTTGCATGATATTGTAGATTTGGAAAGCTCAACTTCACTCCCACCGGAATCTCATTGGAGCAAAGCTTATTGCTAGAAGTGTGATTAAAAGGATCTCTATCAATCATATATCGCTGTTGGTTTTCCATCCTGGCTTAACCATCTTTTTGTAATTCTCATACATCAATGAAGCAATAGTGTTTAAGAAGAAACAGTAAGAAAAGCGGGAGAAATGATCTAAGAGCATTGATCTTTCAAAATATTCATCTAGGAAAATAAAGAGAAATAAGTAACACTAAATCACTCAATGAGGATGAGATGCTAAACCCGCAAGCGTATGGATTCAGACCTAGCAATACAACTAGATAACTTATTCATAATATATAACAAACAAAACATCTAATGCACCCAAACATCTAGTTGTGAGATAAGTGCTTACTCACTCCTAAATAAAGTTTCCCTTACGAAGAATTCATATATGTAATTAGTCCCCACACATCCATGGGAGACTTTATGTCAATCAATGTTCCTCTGGTTATAGGTTGATGTACGCCTGGTAAAGCAATAACAACCTCTTATCAGTTATAAAGTGCGGTATGGGATAAGGAGTAGTACCTCTTATAGAGTAACAAAGATAATTTTGAAGATAATTAGGTAGTTTGATCTTTCTTGAAGTTGTTCAACCTCACATTAGAGCTATTCATTAATAGGTTTATATAGACTTTGTGATACAGAATTGTGTTAACCTGATTTTCAAAAACAAATTGAAGCATAGGTAATATTGTTTAAAATTATTGTTTAGATCGAGAAACAAACATATATTCACTCTGTGAAAACATTAATTTAAGCTCAGAGAGAACATATACATAATACAGTCTCCAAATTCGTCACTAAGAACACTCGCAATAGAGATTACTCGCAACAGAGATTCTTAAAGGGTAGTTCTTAAAAAATAATAATTAAATAATTAGTGGACCTCACTAAAAATTAAGGATTCAATCCTTAGGGCATCATTATTGGTGGGCAGCCCTTAACTTTTTTTTTTTTTTTTTTTTTTTTGTTCATCAAACACTTAAGGGCACATAAGGGCAGCCCTTAGATAAAAAATAAAAAAAAAAAAAAAAAGTTAAGGGCTGCCCACCAATAATGATGGCCTTAAAATCTCTAAATAAGGACTTCTTCTTAGTGAATCTCTTGCACTATTCGCGGACTGCCACATGTCGTGGGGTCCGCGAATGGTTAGTATTTTCTGTTTTTAATCTGAAAAAATAATTAAAAATTTATAAAACACTATTTGTAAGGACTCCAATGGAGTATCACCATTGGATGTGCTCTAAGACTACTTACAATTGTGGTTTTATCAACTGTTGATAAATTTTAACAACTGTTGATAAACTTACAATGGTTTGTTGTAAAAGATAAAAATATGATGTGGCAAAATCAGTGTTGAAACTTATCAACACCGTTGAAAGAAAAATATGGGCATTTTTTGTATGACGTGGTAAATAATGATTGGACCAAGATATTAAATTTGTCTCTCAGATTTTAATTGCAAACCAAGTAGATAGAAGAAGACATGTGTAAAAACCTGATTAAATGTTCATATTTTCTAACTTTTTTGTTCATCTCAATTATTTAACATCAATTATTGCATATAATTATAAAATTATACATATAAATTTGAGAAAAAGACTTAGATAGCACCAAACCAAGTTTTTATCACAAGAATAGCATCACAAGGAGGAAAATGACCAAAAGAAGTTTTATTGAAAGGTAAATATGCATTTATAACTTTTGGGTTAATTAATCTAAGATTTAGGGTTTTGAGTTAAGAGGTGAGGTTTTAGGAATATGTTCAAATTTTTAAAAATAAAAAGTAAATACTAAAATTTTAAAAACAAAAAGATGCTATTTTGGTTATTTTATTTTTGAGTGCTATTTTTGTGATAAAAACTTAAAAAATGTTATTTGAGATAATTGCCCTATAAATTTTATATCAAAATTCATCATTTTTTCATACTCTATAAATAAATACTTGTTTCATTTCATTTGGACACAAAAAAAACTCTTCTTTTTAATATGTAATTTTTTAATATGTAAAATAAAAACAAAAAAGAAAAATTATTTTCAAAATTTAATTAGTTCTTATCTATTTGATTTAATTTCAAGAGATATTTAGTTGGATATACCCAATGCAGGTCCAAATTTGCAAACTACACATAGATGGACATATGGCCTTATATGGTCATACCACTTTGGGCTGGAGAAGATCATAATGCCCCTGCGTGATGATGAAAAAGAGCAGGTATGTCTCTGGCGGTGCTGAAGGGTGAAAAGCGTGTCAAAGGCGTAGATCGGCGTCCGAGGTCGTAGGTGGACAGCTGGTGGACTTCACCTCTACACATTTTTTCATCTCTTTCTCTTCATCTCTTTCTTTCGTTTTCTTCATCTCTTTTATTCTTTTCTCACATCTTCTCTTCTTTTTTGATTCTCATCATTTTTTATTTCTTTTTATTATTCAATTTTTCTCTTTCTCAATATTTTCATTGCTTCAACGAAATCCAGAGATGATTTAACACCAAATCTAGATAAAATCAGTAAATTTCATGACAGTGATTCTATTGATGGTGAAGGTTAGTAATTTTCTTATGTTTTAATTCCTTGTGAATCATAGTTAGGACGCATGTATTACTATATATCTATAGAAAATGTGATAAAGGTAAAAATGTCAACACTATATACTATATGTTAAGATATTTATTTGATTATCAAGTTAAATGTTGTTGTATCGGGTTAAACAAATCAATAACATAATAACAATCTTGATAATTTAGTATTATTTATTATCCTCTAATAGATAAGTTAGTTACTAAAATTTTAATTAACGAGCAAAACATCAAAGTTAACATGCAATAATCATCATTGTAGTTTGTTAATAATTGATGTATGATTTAAGAAATAGAGTAGATGTTAACATATGTATTAGCTGTTACTTCTCATGTAACACATATAATAAACATACATATTAACATATATATAATATTTTAAAAATATATAGTTATAATACATATATTAACATCTACTCTAAGATAATTCTTCAAAAACATTATGCTAACAATTTATAATTAATTAATTATCTCTATTTACACGTTAAACAATTCAGTAGCTTAACAATGTACTATATAAATCAATATTATTTTCAGTCTAACTCATTATTTAACGGTTACACATAAAGTTAACTAACTAAAATTAAAGCTAGCAAGTAAAATAAAAACTTGGTATGTTATAAAACAAGTTAGCATGTTAATAATTAAAGTATCGTATAAATACATATGTTTGAAAATCTGTCATTATTGAAGAAGTTTAACAATTCCATTGATTCAAAACTAAAAATTTGACGTTCGAATTAAAGAGTTTTTTAAAAGAAATAAAAACTAAAGACTCATATGCTATTTTCATTTTAATTTTTAAATTGTATGGTTTTAGTTATTTTTATAATTATTTTACATTAATTTTTTGAAAGATTTATGCAGAGAAAAAAGAGAAAGGTAAAAGATGGATCTGACATAGTAGGAGAGTTGGCGTCTGCCACATTTTCAGAAGGAACAGACTCTAGCGCAGCATACGATGAGTAGTGTGTAGGGGTAATTTAGTCACGAAAATTGGTTTCTCATAAGTGATGGTAGATGACCAATTAGAGGTATACTTTGCCTATAAATGCCAATTATCTCTAATTTCAAATGATAATTTTTATTAACACTATGTAATTACAAAAAACATTAAATAGAATAAAAGTATGAATAGAGAAATAGGGTTTTTACAACAAAATCATTGTAGAAAGCAAAAATTGAATGGATGTTGAATTGTGATGTGAAAGAGAGAAAATGATGCGGAGTAAAAAGGAGGTGGTTAAACATAGGGGTGGGCAAAATATCCGTAAATTTTGATTCGATTCGTTATTCGTTCCGATTCGATCCGAAAAATCCGAATATCCGTAACTTAACGAATCGAAGCAAATACTAAAATCCAATATCCGTCAAAGACGAAGCAAATCACAAATACTAATATTTTTAGAAACGGATATCCGATCCGATCCGTTATATACATATATATGTATACATGTTTATAAAATTATATAATATACATACTTTTATATCTTTATATAAGTATTATAATGTTTTATTCACTAAATTAATTATTTAGTTATTAAAAATTTTGAAAGTATGTAATTTTCTTATAAAAAAGTAATGAAATATTATTATTTTATTTCAGATTTTCTTCTTTTTCTTTTATTTTTATTTATTTTTTTTAATTTTTTATTATTTTTTACGGATCGAATCGGATATCCGAAAAAAAATCGGATATTCGCGGATATCCGATGTTCCGGATATCCGAAGAGTTACGGATCGGATCGGATCGAAAAATCGAATATTCGTAAGACACGGATCGGATCACGGATATCCTTAAAATTCCGGATATCCGCTCCGTGCCCACCCCTAGTTAAAAATACAACCAATGTACATGCTACATAGTCTAAGACGTCAAAGAGTGAAGAGAGATCATACAAGCCAGAAGATGTTTCCACATTTGATAAATAAGATGATGAAGCAGCTCAATGTTTGATATTACAAAATACCCATGAAATAAATTAATTGGTCTGCTACCCAAAAAATAAAAATAAAATCTAATAAGCACTGAGAAGTGCAAGGTTTTACTTGACCTCTGGCTCTGAGTCATAAATAAAACTACTAAAGCACTGCAATTAGCATAATAGTCTAACTACTTTTCTTTCATCTGCGCCTCACCGTTTGTCTATGAAAATAGACAAAAGTGCGTTAGTTCTGGTCATATGCACATACAAACAAAAGCTGCAATGAACCTCAAACACACCTGCCATGTGAAGAGCCGATCAACAGGGCACTGGTACCTGTGTACCTTTTGTTCACCCTCGACGTTCCCCATGATCCTTGAATCAGTCGAGGTGATACTCTCAATCTGGAAGCCACTTTGTTACCAATCTTTTTCTCTGTACCACCATTACCAAGTGGCTGAGAATTTTCTAGTATGTAACAATCAGAATCTTCATCTGGCTCCTCTGTACCCTTAGCTTCAACTCCAGAGCTTTTTAAATCACCATTTTGCTGTCTTTTTGTATCAGTTTGGTCCTCATGAGAATCATCATTAACTCCCGAGTTAGATTCTCTTTGGTTATCAACTACAACAACAGGAAGAAAATCGACCTCTTTATCTGCTGCTATTTTCCCAATCCCAATCTCTTCTTTCTCCTCCAAGGACCCGCTAAGCAACTTCAGATTCGATTCTGTATCATTATCCATCGATTTCAAGCCGCTATCAACTTGGTAACAATGGGATTCAACATCAGCAGATGCACAATCCTCAGGTTTACTTTCCTCAGTATGTACAGGCAGACTCATCTCAGCTGCCAGCAGCAGTTCACCTGAAGTAAGTTTAGTGAGGTCCATGAAAGTGAACATATTAACAAATCAGATGCGAATACAACTAATACCGTTGTCCTTGGCCAATGATTTCTCCAGCATGTCAACACCAGGGAACACCACCAAGTTCAGATTCTTAATATTTTTTCTGGCTGATTCACCAACAGGGGTGAAGCCAAAGCCTTTAGTCCATGTATCCATGAGTTCTGGCACTGCTGGTATGACTAATTTGTCTACTTTGAGAGAGCCAAGCGCCTGATAACAAAGGCACATGTAAATATGGATCTTCACAACAAAAGAGTCTACTTGATTTTACATAGAACCAAGTGATAATAAAGGATAACAAAAAGAGTATAAGATCTTTGTCAGCAAAAGAGTGACAGACAGACAGACATCTAACAGAACCTCACATCATGCAACACTTGAGGGAAATAAACAAAGAACTTGAAAAATATATAAACCGACAAACTGAAT
Organism: Raphanus sativus; assembly: GCF_000801105.2. Classification (NCBI taxonomy): domain Eukaryota; kingdom Viridiplantae; phylum Streptophyta; class Magnoliopsida; order Brassicales; family Brassicaceae; genus Raphanus; species Raphanus sativus. The sequence goes on along the minus strand of NC_079514.1, from coordinate 28,037,333 downwards.
AAGTGAAAGAAAGAAACTTTAGGAAATGACAAGGAGTGGAAGACCTACAGATTCAATGCCGTTCATTAGCCGACGACACATCCCTTGACGCCTGTACATGTAGCGTGTTCCTATAAACGGCATTTCTGCCAGTTGATTGCCGTGGATCCTTAAATAAAAGCATTAAAAAAAAATCATCTGGAGGCATATGCTGAGGAAGACGTAGAACATGTATTGCATTCTATAAACAGACTCTCACCTGATAGATGCCACGGCAATGATTTCATCACCCCTCTCCAAAACAGCCGTGAGAAAATTGCTGTAGTTTAGTCGATGGAAGTTCGACCTACAAAACAATACGGATAAAAGGTTCAAAACATTAATCTAGTAGCATATGGACTGTTAAAGAGAGTCAGAAAAAGAATGCAAGGACAGGTTTGGAGAATGAGCTTTTTACCCAAAATTGTAGACGATGTTTTCAAGCAGGTTGACACCACTCCTGTGATCAACTAAAGGTGAAAAGCACTCATCCATAACAGAAAATGCAACAGCCAGTTTGGCATTATATGCAATCTTCTCACTATCGGAAACAAACTCACGAGGGATCTCAAAGCGGCGAAGCAATGTCCAGGAGAAGCCCTCAGGTAATGATTGTTTTACTCCAATTAGTAACTCAAGTCCCTCGAATAACTAACAAACAAATATGAAAATACTCATAAACTACCACATTCATATAATAACTGTAAAACAGAAGAGCTATTTACATCTCTGTGATTAATTAAAAAAATAATAATAAAGGAAGGCTACTTTACCTCTTGACAATACTTTCCACAAAATGGATGAGTACTACTAGTTTCAACAGGTACCGTGCCATCTTGCTTGATGCATGCTTGGTGATCTGCAAAAGTGTTAATGTTTTGAGCTGAAAACGCATATTAAGAATTTAACAGAAGCAAATAAACAAATATAGTATACGCCTTTTAAGGTGTAACTCATACATTTTTCTTCACATAGTTGGCACCTCAACAAGGGGGAAAGAGTTGTAATGCCTGCCTCAACTTTCTCGCAAAATTTGCATGAGCAGTAGCAACAAAACCAGGAACCAGATGGGAATTTCTGCAGTTTATAGAAGAAACATAATCAACAACCCTCCTCACAAAATATTCAACCACCCTATCATCTTTCTTTCCCCAATTTTTAATTTAAGGACTCAAATTATAAACTTATATTTGACTAAAAGGCATTCATTGCTTAAGAAACCCGGCTTACTAACATAAAATGTGTTCCACATCATAAGGTGTAACTTACTTTAATGCCCAAGCAGCTCTGATGGAAAGTTGATGGGCAACCATCACAGCAGGTAAGATCTCCCCCATCCCCGCATATAGCACATGTATCATCATTCTGATCTCCACTACCAAAATCCACTGTATGGAACCCTTTAAGCACTGCTTCGCTTTGTTTGTTCCAAGACTCAAGAAAGCACTGCAAGAGAGAGTTCCCACCCTCTAAATACAGACTTTTGAACGGCTGGTTGTGCTTCCCTCCAGAATGAACCTCGAAATCAAGAACAGAGAATACTTCATCACAGCAGTTGCATCGAATACCTTCTTTTGTGATCATTCCTTCTGAAAGAACTTCTGTGTTTTCGCAGTTCATGCACTGAACTCTCCCGTTAAGTGGCACAATGGCTGAATCAATCATCCATCCCAGTATGGTGCGTTTTCCTTCAAATAAAATGTACCCATTCTCGTTGGAATCTGCATCCGACAAAGAACTGCGAGCCGACAAAGCACAGCGCTTTCTTTTATGTTTTTCTTCCCTCTTTATTTTTCTGACAGAAACCAAACTTCTTTCAGAGTTGTGTGAACCTTTTCGTTTCTTCTGCGCTTTTCCCTTTCTGGAGACCATATCTTCATTAGTATCTGTGTCCTTCCAGTTTTTTGACCTCGGCTTACCTGTATCGCTCCGTTTCTTCTGAGCTTTTCTCCTTAAAAGGTCAAGGTCCTCTTCTGGAAGCAAGCCAAGAGCAGAGTCTACTTGGTCCAGATTCATTTTGTAGACTTCATAAGCTTTGGTCACTGACCAGTGAGTCTTTCCCTCGGGATTCACATAAACTGCAGCGTTGTATGTTTTCCCGTTCCGGGGCCTGTATTCAACTCTCCAACCAGCAGCTACAAGTAACTCAAGTATGCGGTCACTCAGCTTTTTCTTAGATTCTAATTTAGATCGTCTCCCATCATCACTTAAAGGTCTGTTCTCACAACAAGGCTTCAGTCTTTTTGTTGCTTTACAATCTGATTCATCATCTCTCTCCCGAGGTTTCTTCTTCGTCTTTGGTCTTCCACGCTTGCATTTGCCTCCTCCAGACTCAGGTCCCTTAGCCCTGCCTCCACAGTTACGCTTTGGTCTCTTGGATTCATCACCCATATCTGGAGTTGTTGTTGTTGTTGCAATTTCACAGTTTGTGTCAGATTGACCTGTGATGGGAAACTTTCTAGGCCTTCCCCGCTTACGTTTGACTTTAAGCTCCTCAGCATCAGCATGACCATTTTCATCGTTTGATCTATCCTTCTTTGTTTCAACTTCAACCTGACTCGTGGAATCAGCTCCAGGACTTGCTTCTTTTTTCTCCTCAATACCAACAGATTGGCTGCTGCTGATCTGCAGTTTCCGAGGCCGTCCTCTTTTGCGTTTAACTTGAGCTTCTTTTCCATGTGGCTCCTTAGGCACAGGAGATTCAACAAGCTCACGTTGTTTCGCTTCTTCTTTCACAGAAAATCCATCACTAGTTTTGTCAACCTCACTTAAATCTCCCTTTATTTCCTCTTCCACAGCCACAGAACCAGACTCAGCAGCCTTCCCTTCTTTCACCTCATCAATGTTGACAACCTCACTTAGATCTTCTTTCTCTTCCACAGCCACATCATGCTTGTCACTATCAGTTGACACTGACCCTGAGCGGAGAACCTTCCGGGTAATGTTGACCTCGGCCTTTAACGTTTTATTGTTCTTCATCTCGGTTTCGCGCTCAGCCTCTAGACCAGGCTCGCTGGAACTTCCGTTTAGAGTTGTACAACACCCGTTTAGCTGAAAGCCCTCTTCTTTGGATCCGTTACGCTCCGACATAATGTTCCCAGATATTAACAGAGACCTTAATGCCTGAGAGAATCACAAAGAGTCAAAATCAAATTCAAATAAAAAAAAAAATCAGGTACAATAAACGCACTCGTAACATCTCAACCTCCAAGAAAAAAAAAAAAGAAGCAGATCAAGAGACATGGTAATAAGAAGAAGAAGAAAATCGAAACTCTAATCAGAAGAAAAGAAACGGAAAACATGATGGCCTTACCTGGAAAAAAAAAAGAATTGATGTTACAAAAGGAAAAGCCTGGCTGGATCGGACGGAGAAACGAATGAATAGAACGGGAAAATCGAGAGAGACGCCGGGAAATCAAAGAGTCCGCTTCGGAGATTCGCCGGAGATTAGCATTGCGGAATCGGTAGAGACACAACAAGTGAAACAGAAGGGTTTAGTTTTGATGTCAAAGTGGTGGAGACAAAGACGAAAGAGATTTTATTACATATTTTCGGGGGACATTACTCTAAAAGCACATGCGCGTATCGAGACAATTAATAATTTTTCCGGGTAATGACGGACGATCTTTGAGGGCACACTCGTCATTTCCATATCGTAGCCCTTTCCCTCCATTTTAGCTTACGATTTTCTTCCTTTTTTATAAATAAATTGAAAATGGGACAGACCAATGTATTTCCTTTGCTTAGGATTAGATTTGGACATCTGGTTCTTTTGGTTTGGTTTCTGACTTTTGAGATTTCCAAAACAATCAATACTATATTAAAAGGCAAATAACCTCAAAGGAAACTGTGTCCAACTCAGCAAATTAAATCATGCAATTAGGGAGCTTCAATCTGCCATGTCATTTTTGTTAAATATTAATCAAAACCAAAAACATCAACGTCTCAACTTCCATTGCTTCTCTAAGAAAAAAGTGTTACAGAAACCCAACCATCAATTTTTATTTGCACCGTCAATCTTCTTCTTCTTCCTACCCTATAAACAATTTTTAACTGATCTCTTCATTTCCTCCCATGCAATTTTCTTCTTCTTTTCAATTCAACATAGATCCAGTGATTTGCAAAAGTTTGAGATTTAATCACCAAGCCAACGTGCCAAGCAGCTTCCTTTCTCTTCCTCCAGCTCCGTGCTAATCCGTAAGGATTCGATCAGTGCGAAGAAACAAAGCACTGGATTTGGGATCAGCATGTGTGCAAGCTTCTATGCGCATCCCCTAATCATTCAGGTTCCATCTCTTTTTGTTTCCTTTCTCTCAATATCGTGCATCTTCCCTCATGAAGATTTATGATGCATTCGTTGGAGCTGTTGAGTAGGTTCAGAGTTGCAGAAACATGGTAAGATTATTCCTGACTCTCTCTCTCTTATATTTGATCCATGTCTTCTTACAGTGTCTAACAAAGAGATCTCGAACTGGATCCTGTGAGATTAGTTGAAATCAATCAAGTATTGGAATCAATCCATCAAGCTTTTCACCACCAGGTTCCATATCTTTCTCATTCACGAACTTCCTTTCAATCTGAACCCAATTTTTTTTAATCATGCTTTCGTTGGAACTGGTTGGTACTAAACATGTGAGCTGCAGAAACTGGATAAAGATTATTCTGAGTCTCTCAGATGCTTAGTACAGCTACGTAATCTTCCCTTCCCCTTCTCCCTATCTTATTTTGTTATAATTGATAAGGTAAAAGCTTAATAATATGATTATTAATATCTTATAAGTTGCAGGTATGGGTTCTGTAAAATCAGTATATGAAATTCATTGTATAAATTCTTTTGATCCCGTGCAACAGGTCAAGTCATGGTGGCGGTGGATTCTGTGGTCCTCCAATCGTCGGAGTATACGTCTCCCCCCATCTTCCCCACTCCGTAAGACCCTCTTTCCTCTGTTTTTATTTCCTTTCGGTCTTCTGATTTGGATCTGAGCAAAATCTTAGCTTCCCTCGGCCATGAATCCTCAGGTTAGTATATGATCAGACCTGCATATTTGTAGGCACCATATGCAATCGGGTTATATTGGATTTGATAGAAATAAACACCTCTTGCTTTGTCAAAATGTATTTCCTTTACTTGTGACATGCATATAGTTCGTTGTTGGTCATTGAACAACCCCTTCTTAATTTCTTCATTTTTCTCACTTAAACAAATTCTTATATTTACCTTCCAATAACTATTTATCATTACACTTTTACATGTAACATGAACCACTTGATTTACTTTCTCACATGTGACGCTTTCTTTCAGATACATGAACCACTTGATTTACTTTCTTACATTAATTCTCTGCTCTTTGTAGCATGATTCTTTTGTAGCATGATCCTTTTGTTTATTGATTTTCTGAGATTTCTGTAGTCAACCCTTTATCCAAGTGATAGCTCACGGATTACGTGTTTCATCAAAATCTTATTTAAAATGTTTCATAATAATTATTTATGTGATAGGGTATTTATGGAAAAAAGGATCTAAAGACAAAGTAAGTAAGATGAGGATGAAGTATTTGTGTTCCAGTGAACAAATAATACTTTAGGATGAAGAAGACAACCGATCCTAGCTTGGTGTATGCAGGGACTACAATGTAAGTTCAGATTTATCCATTGCAGTGAGCTAGAAGAAGCAGAGTTATCTCTGTGTGAGACAAGTTCCTTGCACTACGAGGTTTGTTTTTCTTCATCTCCCGTGAGCTTTACTTTTTGCACATGGAAGAAAAATATCATGTATCATTGTGTTGTTGTTGTTTCAGGAGAGCTCTTTTGGGAAGAATTGAGACTGAAAGGAAAACATAGTATGAAGGCAGGATTGCTCCTCCTGCGATGTCTATTAATTTGCTGTGTTATATTGATTTTCTAATATATTGTTCTTAAAGTAAAATCTCTCCAGGGTCTAGAAGGTTCCAAGGTACAAATAACAATCTTTTTCTTTTAATTATGTACTTCATCTGTAAGTGTTGATCAAGAGACATCCTTCTTGATTTTATTTGCTTAATTAATAACCATCTCAATATTTTCCCAGATATCCAAAGGAACCAGCCAAAATCAGGCTTGCGAAGCAGACATGGCTACCGAAAAAAGGTAACACAAGAAGGCTAGATGACACTTCTGTTGTTGACTCATTTTTTGGGGTCGCTTTGATTTGAGTGGTTTTATGGTTCTTGACAAAATTCAAGTTTTGATTTTGTTTTGTTAATGAGTTTGGCTATGGACACCAATGATTGAAGCGATGCATAAATGATAGTCTGGTGATGCATTAGAGCTTAAACAAATTTCATGATATATTCAACCGCTTTCTGTGAGTTTTCTGAGCTCTCACATGCTGTAAACCGTTTTTTTTTCTCTGAGAAGGCAAACAATTTTAGAGAGTTTCTCAAAGTTAATGTTGTATGCTAATGTTGAACTTAGGTTGCCATAGTTTACTTCACGAGATATTTGAAATATATTTCTATGTGGTAGGCATTAGAGGAAAACATTTATTTCTACTGTTATGAGGCTGCTCTGATATTTTGTTGATCACAGGGAACAATAGACAGACTAGATCGATTCTGTCTTCATGTCCAGACGATCTCGCCCTCAGTTCAACCTAATTCGGCGAAAGCAATTGAGTTTTCCGGAGTTGGGCAGTAAGTAATCCCTGAAGAACCTTTAACTGAAACACACATGGTATCAAACTAAAGCTTTTATAAAATCGACTGCTTATTCACTATAGGGAAAGTTTGCACAGAGAAGACCAACTTTGAAGGAAGAGATCCAGAGAAGGACAATACAGGCCGAGTGCTTGATCTAACTAAAGGTAAGGACAAAAAAAAAACTCAAATGAACATCATCATCACCGTCGCCATCATTCTGATACTTCATTTGATATCGTGAGTTCCATCTTATTTCTATTACTAGATCTCTTGGGTTTTGTCAAAGTATTTGATTAAAAGTTATGGTATCAACATTACAGTCTGGAATATTTTTAAGTCGAACTAATTGATTCTACTAACAAATCGCAATGCTGTGAATGGCTTTAAGCTATTTAAAATCATCTATCACGGTCCCAACAGCTGTTCTTCTTCTAGGAGGCTGCCTCTTTGCCTGTAAGTTATTGATCACATGATACACAAGAATCTAAACTGAAAACCTATGTTGGCCTACTTCCTTACTAAATCACCAAAGACGAGAGTTCTTGGCGATACCATAGGACTTGGCTCTGCCTTTCTTTTCTCTTTGGTCTTTGGTAAGCTCCCCTTGGGAAGAAGATAACGCTGTCTTTCATGTATATGTCCAAAAGTGTGTCAAAATCTAATTCCATCGGACATAATTTGCTGTTTTTCTACGACTTTCTTGCAGGGTTTCGCTTGGCATCTTCCCGAAAACTGGTCCCAGCAGGCCTCAGCATGTCGTTCTTTGTAATGGTGCATAAGCTCGATAGTTTAACCTATGGCTGTATCCGGCTTTGCTATGTTGTTGCCTCTGCTATAGTCTGATGAGCATAGCCCTTTAGCCAAATAGAAATTCCTAAAATCATGTATCAAACACAAAGTTTTGCTTTTGCCCACACCCCAATAAGTGGGTATGCAGAGTAAATAGTGATAATCAAACACATATGCATTTTCTTTACAGCCAAATTTTTTTTTTTTTTGATAAAACACAGCCGAAAGTTTGTAGTTATTTGATCGTTAATGAACCATGTTGTAAGAAAAAATTGAATATATATGTGACCAACTCTTTGAATAACAAAAGTTTCTCTTTAAGGTACATGTATGTGAAATTTTAGAAATAATATTATAAATATTTGGAGATTAAGAAGGCAACAAAATTTCAGAATAATAATAAATTATATTGTGATATGCATTATATTTATGAAATATAACATATATAGAAATTTAATATTTGTTGGTTGTTATATTTCGATCTGTATTTTTAGACTATTTCTAGGTTGAATAATATAATAGTTTTTAATGTAAAAACAACCATATATATAATTATGTAATACACAAACTTAATAAAATAAACATCAATTAAATAATAATTTTAATTTGGAAATATCTATACTGTTAATTTATATTTCTTATCCCATAATCATATTATAATGCTTCTATGTTGGACTATTATATAAAACAAAGTTTCTAATGGTATAGCTACAATTCATTTTTAAATTATTTTCTCTACCAGAAAATATCACAACTTGAAAATTTTAATATTTAAAATTAAAATATTAATTATTTAATTTTTAAATAAATCAAAATTTACTTCCCAATATTTTGGATTCGCTATTTAATATTTACGACATATAACATATATATAACTTCTGTGTGTACTTAGATAAAATACATATTAAAATACAAAACACATTTCAAAAATTTTAATTACGAAAACAATATTACATCATTCTAGATAAAAAAAGTAGGAGTTTAACGACAAAGAGAAGAAAGCCTATTCTAACGTATTTTTGTCTTTTTCAGCTGAATGACTATTTAATACTATTTTTAAATAGCATAAATTTTCGCTATCTTGATTTAAAAATTAGAAAGTAATAAAATTGAGAAAATAATGTAGAAAAGAATTGAAATATTAGAATAAAATTGGGGGAAATTAAAATTTTTTAAAAATATAAAAATACAACTAAATAAAAGTTAAAACCAAACCATTTAAATAATAATTAAAATAAAAGTTGAACAAATTAAATTGTGTTTAATAGTTGTATCAGTTCCTTAAAAACAAATTTGAAGAAAAATAATTAATACACTTAATATCTATCAAAATAATACACTCCCTAAAATTAATTAACTATAGACAAAACAAAAAAAATAATCAATAGCGCACCACTTCTATATATTATTTTCAGCATTCACTCATAATAAACTAGAATCTATAAAAGATAACATTAGGCAAAAAAAAACATCAAAAATTGAAAAACTAACCACAAATCAAACATAAACCACAAATACGAAAAAGTTTATGAAATAATTTAAATAGAAAAAACATGAATAATGAGTAATATGTGCATAATACTAAAAAATGATCACATAGCATTTGAGGAATAATAATATATAAAACAACATTTTCATTTTAGTAAACAGAAAATATCCTAAAGTAAAAAAGGAAGAAACAAAAATAAATCAAACAATCACTATTTTGTCCTAACAGATATGTCAAACTTTTATGTCAAACTTTTATGCAAAAGACGATGGTATCAATATCAAAAAATTAACCAATCATAAGTTAACATTTCCATATGATAAATAAAGAATCCAAAGAAATATAACATCAAATATTATGTTAATAGAATTTAATATTTTTATTTATATACTATTTTGTTATTTAATTTTTACTTAATATTCTCATACTTTAATATCTATATTCTCATATCAGAATTTCTCATTACTATCTTTAATTTATTTTTACTTTGCTTTAACTAAAAACAAACCAAGAACCATCGTATACTTTTTGATTTATATGATATTAACCAAACTAAAACTGAAATATACCTGTAGACCGAAAAATTTAATTAAAACAAAAAAAAAACAGAACAATGTTTAGTTTGGTTTGCTTGACCAATCCCTTATTCTTTTTTTGTCAACTACCTCCACATTTTAGTTTATATACTTGGAATTCATTTTATGTTACAGATTATTAAAATTAAGTTTACTAAATTCAATTTTACACCAGCAATCATATTAAACAGTATCTATTCCAGTATTCAGAAATTGATTTTACATTAATAACATAATCTTTTTACCGGAACATTCGCATTAATAACATGATCTTTAATGATATTTCAGTGCATTATTAGAGAATTATTTTCTTCCTATTTATTTATTTATGATACGATATATATTTTTCAATCAAGATGATTTAATCCACATCCAAAATAAAAACATTTCAAATTAATTATACTAAAAAACAAAATTAAGTATAATATAAAATGCAACATTTCACCTAGACATAAAAATATCAAATTTTAAAATATATAAACTGCACGTAGCGCGGTGAGAATCTCTAACAGCGAGATTTTACTTTGACAATTCAATCAAATACGTTAAGCATTTCAAAAAACGAATACAGTATCAACCAAAGAATTATCTCAACCGCAGTTTTACCTATCCAACGTCTGTCTTTTCCTTTTCTTCCTGTCCCACCACATAATGTATTATGATTCAGCATTAATATGTGCATCCAAATCTATTTTCACCTATTTCTTTAAAAAAATTATATATCCAACTACAGAAAAACTTTTGAAAAGATCTACATCCAATCAAAACTTAATTAAACGTACCAAATAATTCTTAATATTATTATAATACATCATCTTAAACATAAATTATTTAAACACATTTTCCGCGCGTAGCGCGGACAAAGACTCTAGTCTTTCTACAGTCTAGGCAGGCATTGATCGTGTTGAAAGTTTCAGGTTGTAAAAGTACAAATCCTAATAAGAATATATATTATTTTATTTTAATAAATGTTATTTCTGTTGTGTATATATATATAGATCACTAAAAATATTAAAATTTTCTTGAATTTCTGTTTTTTTAATATGTTTCCAAATTGATGGGTATAAATAATAAAAAATCCATAAAATTCTCAAACTAAATTTTAATAAGTTTTTTTGATACATGAACTTTTTCGCTATCCAATTTAATACTTTAATGATTTTTTAGAATTTTAATACACAAAAACTATATTTTTTTCTATTTTAATACTCAAATTCTATCTAATTAAATTAAAATATTAATAAGTTTCAGAAAAAAAAATGCCAAAATCTAAAAAAATATCTTTTTTTTTACTTTTATTTGAAGTTGCAAGAATGAAAGTAACTAAATTATGAATAAAGTTTAAATTTAGATAAAACACTTAATTTAAGATTATCTAAAATTTATTTTTGGCACAATGTGATATTAAAACTTAATCTAACTAAATTTGATATTAATACTTAAACATTTTATGGCTGAAATAGCGATGTTAAAATGGGCTCAACTTAACATAGTTGGCCTTAACCATGTACCAACATCTTTCTCGAGGAGATAGTTGAAGTAGCGATGTTAAAATGGACTCAACCTAACATAGTTGGCCCTAACCATGTATCAAAATCTTTATCCTAACCCTGAATTTTAAGATATGACTGAAATAGACTTCAACATATTAGCCCACAAATTTATAGGGTTATCCCTAGCCTCGTATGAAAATCTTCATACCATTTTTATGCAATATTAAATATATAATAATATTAAAAAAAAAAATTGATTACGTGATATCGATTATTGATGCCAAAACCGCAAAATCAAAATTTTTAACTAAAATCACAAATTGAGCTTTATTTCAGAAAATGATTTTTTTTCCTCCAAAATCGTAAATCGAATTTTTTCACCAAAACCATGTTTTTCCAAAAGAGTTCTCGCATCAAAACCGTAAAATCAAAGTTTATGTTAGAATCACAAAACTTAGTTTTTTTGCCAAAATCACAAAAATAATTTTCCCGTAAAAACATGTTTTCTTGTTAAAGAAAGTCTTTTCACCAAAATTAAAAAAAATCATGTATTTCATCAAAATCTCAAAAATCAAGTTTTTGCGGTCTTAGACCACAAAATCATGTTTTCGGGCCAAAATAAGTTTTTTTCGTAAAAACAAAAAAAAATCAAACTTGAAAACCCTATAACATTCTTAGCTGGAAGAGAAACCAGAAACGAAATAATAAAGTTAGGTAGAACTCATTCGAGTTTAGAAGTGTTTCAGTTTCGTTATCAACTCTTAAGTGTGCAAGGGCATTAGGAAAAAAAAAAGAATTACATACACGATCTGTTCAAAGTTTATATACATCTGAATACAATTGTTTAACCGGTTCCTAACAATCACCAGAGCAAACCGGATATGAAACTTCAATTGTATTCCCAAATGCGAAGGTATCCATGCAGCTGTTTTGACCATATTGTTGGCAATAGCGCTACAGATTCTGACTGAATTTTCATCCAAACCTCAAAAGTTGCTAGATGCACACAGACAGCCAATTCATACTTGGAAATACATTGGTTCAGTGATCATCTACTAGTCCATCAACAGTAAAAGAAAAATGCCCTTACCTTTTTTCACGGTGAGGGTCGAAGGAGCCCTTTATTTTCCATAACGGATCAGAGGCTGAGGCACCAAATAGTTAATGTCTTTTGTCGAGAACCATAAGAGCATTTTGCAATAGTTGTCTTGCTTTCCTATCTGCACTACACCCAGAGGCTTCCATTTCCCTGAATATTTCTGGAACCTGCGATTTTAAAAACCACTACTCAGTGTGGTGATCGAACATGCAGTTCAAAAGCACTAGAAATGCAGGAACTACATACCTTTTCATACTTCTTTGCTCGAGTGAATGCTTTCATAAGTGTACTATAGGTAACCACATCGGGGGTGAATCCCTTCACAAGACAAACTCTACCAGTTGAGCATATTATTTAACGAGAGAGGTGCTACTAGATGAATGGACGGTAAAAGAATTAGATAATACATACACTTTCTTTAATATGGTGATAAATAGATAGAGCTTCCATGTGCTTCCCAGCATTTCCAAACGCATTGATCAAAACATTCAGCATAATCAAATTTGGTTCGGTCCCCTCCTTCTCCATCATCTTTAGCACTTTTACTGTCTGGTTGCATAATCCCTGCGTATGTATTCGATCATGACTTGAGTTTCAGGTCATAAAAAAAAAAAAAAGAAACGAGGAGAAGAAAGATAAGGGAAACCAACCTGTTGAGCATATGCATTAGCCAAAGTACAAAACATATTAACTGAAGGAGCGACACCTTCCGACTTGAGTTTACCCACAAGTTCCTCCGGGTCCTGGAAACTCCCAAACTGTCCAACAATCTCAACTAAAGCTGCATACATAGCTCTCGTATCTCTTCTCTCTTCTTTACATTTGATGGACTCAAAACTTTTACTAATCATGTCCCAGCTCCCTTTCTCACCCAACAGCGTTATAAGTTTCACAAACATCCTAGGGTCAGGATAAAGCCCCTGATCCTGCATCATCGTGAACAGCTCAAGCGCTTTATCGACAGCACCGTGATGACAATGCCACCGTATCAGCGAGCTCCATGTACTAATATCCGGCTTCAAATCATTAGACCCCTGCATTTTCCGCAACACCTGTAACGCTTCATCTAACTCTCCGTACTTACCAAAGGTATCGATGATGCTGTTGTACAACACCACATCCATCGGCAAACCGATCTCGCTAATCTCTTCAACAATCCCTAACGCTTTCTTCCACATACCATTGTCTCTGTAAATACGTATGATCCTCCCATAGACAAAAGAAGTCAGAGGAAACTTCCTTCGCTTCATCTCATTAACCACACGCCAAGATTCCTCCAACCTCCCAGCGGTAACGTAATAGTTCAAGAGAATCTCACACGTTTCTTGATTCTTGTCAACGTTTTCAAGTTCCATACGATCCAAAACCCTAAGAGCAAACTCTAGCTGGCCTTTTCTCAAGTAGCCGCCGAGCAATGCGTTGTAAAGCCTCAGGGGATAGCTTCCGTGGAGACCGAATCGGATCGCTTCTTGGAAAAGAGCATCGGCTTCGAGCGTCCTCCCGAGATCAGAGAGAGTTTCGATCAGAGTAACGTAGGAAAGAGGTTCGGGATGGGAGCCGAGAGAATCCAATTCGGCGAGGAGAGACATCGCTTCTTCGATTCCTCCTCTTTTTTTGCAGCAATAGCGAATCCACCGATTGTACATTGAAATCGACAGTTCCTCAGCGACTATTTGGCGCGAAACTTGGTGGTTGTTGGAGTAGCAATTGAAGATTAGCCGCCGCGAACTATTGAGAGTAGGAGGGATTCTCGTCGGAGATGGAGAAACTGGGACTCCCGGAATTAGAGATCCGTAAGTACGCAGAGACATCATAGTTGGTGAGCAGAGTAAGGCTCTAAGGGAAGAAGCGAACGTCACTGCCAGTGGTAGGAGACGACGACATGCTCAGCTAATGGTTTCGAACCGAATTGCATATCTTATCCGCTCGCTTGCTTCTCAGCAAAATTTCATTACTCCTTGACAAATGATTCCAGCATTTTCTTGGAGTTTTCCAAACATTTTAAACACTTCTACCACGCCAAAACTCTATTGCCTTAGAGGAGCTTATTTGAATTAAATTTTTGAGAGATTTTCATTTTTATCCCAAATTTCCCCTTATTAGATTTAGTATATACTGTATATAAGTTTTATAAATTTACAGTTATTTGATAAATCATTTATATAAAAAATCAAATCCCTTCTTATTAAAAATAAATTCTGATCAGTAATTTTTACTCAAAGTTATTCTAGATTATTCAAGATGTGATTTATAGTCAAAATTTAATTAATAAAGATAAGGACAAAATAAATGATGAATATTTTGTTCCTCTAAATTAATAAAGATAAGGACAAAATAAAGGGAAATTGTCAAAAATATCATTTTCATAGTATTTACACTAACCACTTTTATCACTATTTTTAATGAAGAGTTTAGATTTGAAAGTTTATGATTTAAGGTTTAGATTAGATGTTTTAGGGTTTATGGTATGTATTTTAGGGTTTAGAGTTGAGAATTTAGGGTTTATAGTTGAGGTTTTAAGGTTTAGGGTTTAGGGTATTGAATTTAGGGTATATAGTTTAGGGTTTAGAGTTTAGAGTTTAGAATTGAAGGTTTAAGATTTAGAGTTTGAGGTTAGAATTTTGAAAAACATATAAAAAAAATATATAAGAGTATTTAACCTTTTAATAAATAAGATATTTTTGAAAGTGTATTTTTAGTGTTGGTAAAGATGAATAATGATACATTCAAAGTGGTATTTATACCACTATTCAACTATACTACCAATCAAATTACATTTGCATAAATACCATATTTATTACTATCAAAAGACTAAACTAACCTTACTTATTTTCAACCCATTATCGCCTTTTCTTTCTTTGTCGAGATCCATACTCTCTCTCAGTCGGATCCATCGCCTGTCTCTCTCTCCGAGATCCATCGTGTCTCTTTCCGTCGGATCCATCGTCTCTCTCTCCGATCGTCTCTCTCCGTCGAGAACAATCGTCAAAACCTCTGGCATCAAATCATCTTTGATATTTTAAAAACCAGACAGCTGCTCCCCCTGGTGGATTTAAGTTTGGCTAAAAAAGGTATAGAACAAATTGAAATCCTGAGTTTGTGGAACCTGAGATTCATTGTTATTGACATTGCCAGGTTCAAGTTTGGACTTTTGAGAACTGGTGCAAAAAAGGCTTTTCTGTTTCCCTTGCTTTCTTTTGATGTTGTCTTCATTCGTTTGAATCATTCTCTGAGTCTGTATTTTAATATCTTAAAACGTTTGGATAAATCTTGTCTAGTGTGGTGACTGGTTTAGAATATGATCACCCTTTGTATTTGTCACTTCTATCTTTGTTGTTCTTGAACTTTTACTAGAGTGCAAATACAAGAAACGTTATTTGATTGCAATTTGCAAGGGTCCTCAAACGAATTGGTTAAGAAAAGCTTTAATCTCATCAATATAAGGAGACTTGGTAGGAATGATGTGGCCAGATTCGTGCTCTATTATGGTGGAGCATCCTTCATCAAACAGCCCCGCCAAAGCTGAGCTGGCTTCAGTCACAATCTGTCTGTCTTTTCCAGGCTGGCTTCCGAAAATGTGAAGTGAAGGGCACTTGATCGACCCTTGCTCTGTCTTCTCCATCAAAGGCCAAGGTGTGAAACCTGAGCACAACACGCAGAATCTGAAGGCTATTTCACCCAAGAGCTGCTCTTGTTTCCCGCATACAGCTGCAGCCATTGCTGCTCCTTGACAATATGCAGAAACTTAAACTCTATTTTCTGCTTGTTTTGTGCAGAGCAAGGTAAAGATCTAGAAGAGTTTTTCCAATCAACCGCAGGTACTTTCTTTTGTACAATGTAGTCCATATACATAATCAGAGTATATATATGGTTGAAGATTTTAAAACTTGTTGATGTTTTGATACAGGGAAGTTCCAGGCAGATGTAGGCAAAGCTTGGGCGATTGCTTCAAGAAGAAGAAAGCAAAAATAGTTGTAGTTAGTTCTCACGTGAGCTAAATACTCTGTTCCCTTCAACTTTTAATAATTTCAAGATATTTTAATGTGGATATACAACTTAAGGGTATCTATGTAGGCCACATTCTTTGAGGTAGTAGAAGTCTGCGAATTCTATTTGATCTGATCCGTCTTTCAATCGATAGATTAATTGTGTTGCAAAAAGGAAGTATATATAATGATTAATAAACCTATTCATATCTGTTTATAAAGGTTTACAAAACCAATCATATGAACCATTATTTATATACAAAACAATTTTGTATATAAACCATTTATAATAGTTTATGAACCATTATTTATATATTTTTACAAAGTCATCTATAAAGTTCATAAAACACTTAAAAATATTTATAAAATCATTTATAAGACTTTATAAATCATTTATAAGAGATTATAAATTATTTATAAGAGTTTATAAATCTATTTATAAGGGTTTATAAAAATATTATTAGAGTTTAACAATCTTGATAACATAATTTATAAGAGTTAATAAATCATTTAGAAGAATTTACAAATCCTTGCAAAAATTGTAAGTAAAACTTTATAAAGATATTTATAAGTGTTTATAATTTCTTATAAATCTTTGTAATTCTTTTATAATTATTTATGAGTCATTGATAAGTAATAAAAAGTATATAAAACCATTTACAAGAGATTATAGGTAGTAATAATTGTTTATAAAATTACTAATAAGAGTTTATAAAATCAGTTGTAAGAGTTTATAATCTTTATGTGTGTAATTATAAATAATCTTTATTCAGTTGTGTATAAATAAATTTATAAGGGTTTATAAATATATCTATAAGAGTTTAAAAATCCTCATAAATCATTTATAAGAGTATATAAATTCATTAATAATGTTTTTATAAGGGGTTAAAAGGTTTATAAACTAATTTATAAGAATATATAAAACTCTTCAATGTAATCAAATGTCGCCGAAAACTCATAAAGGTTTATAAAAATAATTTATAAGGTTTATAAAGGTATGAAAATAATTCATAAGGGTTTATAAATCAATTATAAATTTCATAATTTTTTTTTAAAAAGTTTAAAAACCATTTATAACGGCTTATTAATCATTTATAAAGAGTCTATAAACCTTTTACAAAAGGTATGTAAACAATTTATTTCTTCGTACCTCGATAAAGTTTCTAAAGTCCCTAAATCATTCATAAGAATCTATAACAATTTAGAAAGGCTTATAAAAAAGTTTATAAGAGATTGTAACATAATTTATAAGGGTTTAAAAGAATATGTAAATAATCAATAAGAGTTTATAAATCTTTTTGTAAATTTTATAAGAAAACAATTTATAAAGTTTGTAAATCATTTATAAATGTTTATAAATTATTTGTGAGAGTATATAAACCATTTATAAAGGCTTATAAAGAAATTTTTAAAATCATAAACAGTTTATAAAAGAAATCAGTTAAAAGGTCTTTAAATCATTTATAAGAGTCTATAACATTTAGAAAGGCTTATAAGACAATTTATAGATAAGTTTATAGATTAATTTATACATCGTTATGAATCATTTATAAGGTTTTTGTACATTAATCTAAAAATATTAATGAATTAGCTTATAAACCTTTATAAATCAGTTAATAATCTTTATAAATTAGTTTATAAAAATAATTTTATAAACACTTATAAATTAGTTATAAGCCTTTATAAATTCTTTCTTATTCCTTCTATTGGTTTATAATCATTGTTTAATCCATTTATAAACCTATATAAATTCTTATAAATCTCTTATAAGAGTCTATATATCATTTATAAAATTATATAAACTATTTATAAATTTATAAGTCATTTATAAATTCGTTCTTAAGCCTTCTATATTGGTTTATAATCATTGTTTAATCCATTTATAAACCTATATAAATTCTTATAAATCTCTTATAAGAGTCTATATATCATTTATAAAATTAAATAAACTATTTATAAATTTATAAGTCATTTATAAGGGGTTCTAAATATCTTATTTATTGTTATAAGAGTCTATATATCATTTATAAAATTGACATCCTGCAAATACAAAAAATTGGCAAATAGAATTTATAAAGAGACATTGCGATATACTCATTATCCAGGCGATCTTATGGCACGGCTCGATGAAATCATGAATACGGTTGATGGTACCAAATGCCCATGATCCTATTAGAATGAGTGGATAGTATCCCCAACGCTTCAACACCCGTGGTTTCAGAAAACAAGCATTAAGGTTTAATCTAGGAACCAAAGTCAGTCATAATATACAGAAGTGATATTAGTAGTTACTTAGCAATATAGAGAAGATTTTTTTTTTTAACTCTGCTCTATTATCAAACTGATCCACTCAGTCTGACATTCCAACCGCCATCTGAAATTTAACAACACTATATCAGTACACGGACAAATGATGTTATGTGACTACTTTCAGAAGAAAATGTAGATAGAGGGGGTTACAATTACATACACGTCTAGCGTTTCTAAGCATCCGTAACACGATATCCAATTGGATCAACAGTACTAGTGAACAAAGAAGTGTTGCATGTATATCATCAAGCCGTAAGCTCATGAACATTCTGTAGCAAAGAAAAAAGAGAAAACTTTCTCATTTTAAACAACTAGATCTCTTCAGAACTATGTCTAAAAGTACTCTACTTGCTCTGGAGCTAAAGAAGAAAAACCGTAGCAAAGACTAATATCACAAACTCTGCACGAGTAATCTCCCTATCCAATAAGTGTAAGTTTCAAAATTGCTCGACCTTTCATTTGCTGATTTAGATCCTATGTAATAACATGCGAAGAGTAACCTAATCCAATAGAACTAGAAGTGAATACAATTCGAGTCAGATTAAAAAGATAACTCACATCACCCGCCCTACTGATCTTATTGTACACTGGAAACGCCTCCATGGCTGCCTCGTTGTAGACTTCCTCATCGCTCAAAACCGCCTTTAAATCTGCCACAAAAATCGAAACAAAATGTCAAATCAAAAGCACAATGATCCTCACAGGATCAATCAATCTACGATCGCACCTTATCACTCGCTTCAGTGCAGTTAGACCATTGGAGATCGTCGTAGGTCTTCGGATCGTCGGAGGTCGCCGTCGGAGATCGTCGGAAGTGATAACTAACAGGTCGCGGGGAGGGGGGAGAAGCAGAGTAATTTAGGTTTAATTATTTAAGGGTACAATGGTATTTTGACAATAAAAAATCTGGTGGTATATTGGTTAGTGTATAATTGAAAAGTGGTATAAGAAAAATGGTATTAGTGACAATTTCCCCAAAATAAATGATGAATTATTTCAAAAATTTCAATTTATTTTACAATTTATTTTCTTCATCTAAATTTCATCAATTAGAACTTAAATTTTATTGAAGTTTTTAATATACAAATTTCTTCATATCCAATTTCATATCTTAAAAAATAATTATTTTTAGGTTAATACACAAACTTATAAATGTATGATCATTTTAATTTTCAAACTGTATTTATTTTAACTTAAATATAAATAAATTTCAAATGAAATTAAAATATTCTTTAAAGTTTACAAAAAAATCTTAAAGTATTTTTTTTTTTTTAAGTTTTAAGCATCAAATTTAATTCATTTTCTGAAAAATTATATTTTTTCGTTAATAATTATTTTTTCTAAATTTTAAATTTTCTCCATAATTCAGTACTTTCCTTCCTTAAACTTAAAAAATATTTAAAAAAGTTTTTTTCTTAGATTTGGAGAATTTTAAAATTCCATATAAAACATACTAATATTTATGATTAAAATAGAAATATATTGGGTATTAAAATGTGCACATTTTAAAAGCTTGTATAAGAAAATAAATAAAATAATTAATTTAAGTGTTAAACCAAATAATAAAAATATTGAATATTAAAAGTAACAAAATTTAGTTGGAATATTTTTATGAATTTTTTTCAAGATATATACTAGTTCATAAAGATATAATATTTAATTCTTATGATACTACATAAAGATATAATATTTAATTCTTTGTGTTCATGTGATCAAAGCAAGATTATGAGAGAGATAGGTTCATATGCTCTATCAGATGGTTCACGCGTGTTTAAAACTAAGGTAATGAATACAACTTAGACTATCTCTGTGTTTAAAACTAAGGTAATGAATACAACTTAGACCATCTCCAATCCCACTTCATTTTTCACTTTTTGCTCCATTTTGAAAAAAGTTTTGCTCCAACCCTACTTCATTTTGAAGAAAGTTTTCACGATGTATAACACCACATCCATCGGCAAACCGATCTCGCTAATCTCTTCAACAATCCCTAACGCTTTCTTCCACATACCATTGTCTCTGTAAATACTTATGATCTTCCCATAGACAAAAGAAGTCAAAGGAAACTTTGTTGGGGAAATAAGGCACACGGCGCAGCGGAACTTAACGGTCGTGTTTCCCCTGACCTTGTGTGAACCTGTGAGGAAAATACTTCGACGATAGCAGAATATAGTATAAACAGAAACTAAATGAGACAAGCACTTTTTACGTGGAAAACCTTCTCGATGTGAGAAGGAAAAACCACGGGACCGTAGTTCACTCAACAATCCACTATATAAATGTATGTGAGTACAACCACGTCCTCCCTGTTCAACAACCTGAACAGAACAGAGACTCTAGCTACAAAGAGCTATCTCCAACACAAGAACAACAACAACAAGATAGCAACACAAAGTTTCAAAACCGGCAGCAACAAGACGACCTCAGCTCATAAGGATTCCGGCAACCAGAGACTAATCCCACCGTACAAATCCAAGATGAACAAGTCCACAACACTTCTGCCAAATCTCAGCTCAATCAGAGAAGATCTCACCGTCGGATTTACCAAACACTCAAGACAGTACTGCTGAAGAACTGTGACGACCAGCTTCACCAAAACCCAGACAACAGAAGATCCAACCGTTAGAATCCAAATCCCTTCGGTGAACCTTTAACCCACTGACTGAAGAAGCTTCCCACAGAATATCAGCCCGATCAGGATCCGTTTGACCCTCCAAAATCTGCCTTGACAAACCCAGACGAATATGCCTTCTTCTCTCTTTTTCTCTCTTTTGTCTTAAAAGTCTTCTTGAGTACTCTTCTTTCTTTTCGTTAAGAAAATTTATATGGTGTCTCACTAACCCTAATAACCTCCAAGGCCCAATACTAATCTCATGGACTAATACCAATGGCCCAACTTCCAAGTTTGGTTATCACCAACCAAACCCAATGGGTTTCCTCCATCTAGAAGGAACCCAACAAACTCCCGGTGGAGAAAACAGTCATTCCGGCTATCCCTCGGCATACTTCAAGCTTCCCCCTCGGCAAAGACTTTGTCATCATATCAGCTCCATTATCATCCGTATGAACTTTTGCAAGTTCCACTTCCTTAGAAGCAACCACATCCCGTATCCAGTAATACCTCCTCTGAATGTGTTTCGACTTCGAATGAAATGTAGAATTCTTCCCGAGACAAATGGCGCTTTGACTATCACAAAACAACTCATACTTTTCTTGCTTGAAACCGATCTCTTCACAGAAGTTCTTCATCCACAACAACTCTTTACAAGCTTCAGTTGCAGCAATGAACTCTGCCTCAGTGGTAGATAGTGCAACGCACTTTTGCAGCCTTGACTGCCATGCCACAACTCCACCCGCAAATGTTACTAAATAACCCGAAGTAGACTTGCTAGAATCAACATCTCCAGACATGTCAGAATCAGTGAAACTAACCAGCAAAGGCTTCTTACCCCCAAATGTAATCTTCAGATCAGAAGTCCCTCAGAGATATCTCAAGATCCACTTCACAGCATTCCAATGTTCTCTCCCCGGATTGGAGATAAACCTGCTGACAACTCCAACGGCGTAGGCTAAATCCGGTCTTGTACAGACCATGGCATACATCAAACTACCAACTGCAGAAGCATATGGAACCTTCGCCATATCTTCCTTCTCCTCATATGTCTTCGGACTCTGTTGACTGCTCAGTCTTAAGTGTGGTGCAAGCGGGGTACTCAACACTTTAGACTTGTCCATATGAAACCTTTTAAGTACCTTTTCAATGTACCTCTCCTGAGACAAATGAATCAGCTTCTCACCTCTGTCTCTAACAATTCTCATACCGAGAATATGTTTCGCTGGACCCATATCTTTCATGGCAAAGGACATCCCGAGCTGCTCTTTTAGCTCTTTAATTCTGTCCATGTTCTTGCCCACAATCAACATATCATCGACATACAGCAACAAGATGATAAAATCATCCTCACTAAACACCTTCACAAATACGCACTGGTCTGAATCAGTCTCTGCATAACCATGCTCCCCCATAACAGACTTGAACTTCATGTACCGCTGCCTCGGTGCTTGCTTCAATCCATAAAGGCTTTTCTTCAAGCGGCAAACCAAATTTTCCTTGCCCTCTTTAACATAGCCTTCCGGTTGTTCCATGTAAATCTCTTCCTCCAAATCACCATGAAGGAAAGCAGTCTTCACATCCATTTGCTCAACCTCTAGATCAAGGCGCGCTGCCAATCCAAGCACAACCCGAATGGATGACATCTTCACAACAGGAGAAAAGATTTCATCATAATCAATCCCCTTCTTTTGGATGTAACCTTTCACAACCAATCTAGCCTTGTATCGAAGTGGCTTTCCATCCTCATGCTTAATTCTGTACACCCACATATTAAGCAAAACCTTCTTGCCCTTATGCAATTCCACCAACTCAAAAGTGTGATTCTCTTCAAAAGAATCCATCTCCTCATCCATGGCTCCAAACCACAGATCCTTGTGCTCATCCTCCAAAGCTTCATAATAGCTTTCAGGCTCTCCTCCATCAGTAAGTAAAACATACTCACTAGGATCATACCTTGTCGACGGTTTAAGACCCCTTGTGGATCTTCTAACAACAGTAGGTTGGTTCTCAGCAGCTGGTGTCTCACCATGATCGTCACCATGATCACCATTGCCATCTTCATGTGCGGGAGCATCTGCACCGGGTGTACCATCCTGAACCTCAACCTCAACTTCACCGTGGACTGATGTAGAAGGAGTAGCATCTATATCGATCAAACCTTCATAAACCTGAGTTGGAATTTTGGACTTTTCAATGTCCTTAATCGTTTGATCTTCCATGAACACAACATTTCTGCTCCTTACGAGCTTCTTCTCAACGGGATCATAAAATCTGTACCCAAACTCATCCTGACCATAGCCGATGAACACACACTGCCGCGACTTCATATCAAGCTTCGATCTATCAACCTTGGGAATATGAACAAATGCCGTACACCCAAAGACCCTCAAGTGACTGTAAGAAGAATCCTTACCAGTCCAAACCCTCTCTGGAATATCACCCTCCAATGGAGCATTTGGTGACAAATTCAGCACATGAACCACCGTGTTCAAAGCTTCTGCCCAGAAAGTCATCGATAAGCCTGACTGTGAGATCAAACATCTCATCCTCTCGACAATCGTCCTGTTCATCCTTTCAGCCAACCCGTTCAACTGTGGAGTATAAGGCGACGTGAACTGATGCCTTATTCCATGCTCTTTGCAATAAGCATCAAATGGTCCAATATACTCTCCACCATTATCACTGCGGATACACTTCAGCTTCTTCCCCATTTGTCTCTCAACCAACGCCACAAAATGCTTGAAATATTCCAGCACCTGATTTTTCGTCCTCATAGGAAATACCCACAACTTCCTTGAATGATCATCAATGAAAGTCACAAAATACGATGCACCGCCAAGAGATCTTGTCTTCATTGGACCACACACATCTGAGTGTACCAAATCCAGTACCTCGGGTTTCCTAGAAGGCGCAAAAGACTTGAAAGATATCCTGTGTTGTTTTCCCGCAAAGCAATGCGAACACTTCTGCAGGTGCAAACCAGAGATTCCTGGAATCACCTCATTCTTAGACAACACAGCCATTCCCTTCTCACTCATGTGACCGAGTCTCTTATGCCATAGCTCCATGGCATTATCATTCTCCACCGCATTAACAGCATCCCTGGAGACCTTAGCCTGGATCCAATAGAAAGATGAAGACTTCTCACCTCGAGCCACAATCAAAGAACCACGAGAGAGCTTCCATTTACCACCACCGTGCAAACTGAAATAACCCTCATCATCAAGTCTTCCCGTAGAAATCAGATTCATCCGAATATCTGGGACATGCTTAACATCCTTAAGCACCAGCCTAGTCCCAAGACTAGTCTCCAAGCAAACATCACCAATGCCAGCAACCTGAGCCATCGCATCATTCCCCATCTTCACAGAACCATAATTACCTGTACTATAGGTAGAAAACAAATCCCGCTGTGATGTGGCATGAGTAGTAGCTCCACTATCAATCACCCAACTGGTATCCTGGCATGCAACATTAATGGCATCACCCTCAAGAAGAATGAGAAACTGATCTTCGGTGACGGTCACCCGATCCACCTTTTCTTCTGATTTCCTTGCTGCTTGTTTTTCAACTTCCAGCAATCCTTCTTCATGTGCCCTTTCTTATGACAGAAATAGCACTCCATATTTGCAAATCTATTAGACTTGCTCCTGCTCCTGTTCTTGTCCCTCTTGGGATCTCTACTTGAACTCCTCCCTCTTGACTCAGTAACAAAGACATCTAAACGCGAACTACTAGCATTCGACTGCCTTCTTGCTTCCTCATTAAGAACACTTTTCTTCACTGAATCCATCGAAATAACACCTTCCGATGCGGAGTTACAAAGAGACATCCTGAAAACCTCCCAAGAATCCGGTAAAGTACCGAGAAGCCACAGACCGTGAATCTCATCATCAAACTTGATGCCCATATCAGACAGCTTGTTGAGTAATCCCTGAAACGCATTCAAGTGATCTGTCATCGGAGTCCCCTCCTGATACCTCAGCTCAATCAACTTCTTGATCATGTACATCTTGTTATTTCCGGTCTTCTTAGCATATAACTGCTCCAGCTTCTTCCACAAAGAACGAGCATCCGTCTCAGTCTCAATATGATGCAACACATTATCATCTACCCACTGCCTTATCAACCCACACACTTGGCGATGCTGCAGCTTCCACTCTTCATCAGTCTTCTTCTCAGGTTTCTTTTCCTCGAAGACAGGAACATGGAATTCTTTAACAAAGAGCAAATCCTCCATCTTGCCCTTCCATAGATGATAGTTAGCACCATTCAAGCTTATCATCCTGCCCATATTTTCCATCCTGCCCATATTCTCCATCATTCACACAAGCAACAATAACCCGAAGTTATCAAACCCAAAGCTCTAAAACCAGAAGCTCTGATACCACTCTGTTGGGGAAATAAGGCACACGGCGCAGCGGAACTTAACGGTCGTGTTTCCCCTGACCTTGTGTGAACCTGTGAGGAAAATACTTCGACGATAGCAGAATATAGTATAAGCAGAAACTAAATGAGACAAGCACTTTTTACGTGGAAAACCTCTTCGATGTGAGAAGAAAAAACCACGGAACCGTAGTCCACTCAACAATCCACTATATAAATGTATGTGAGTACAACCACGTCCTCCCTGTTCAACAACCTGAACAGAACAGAGACTCTAGCTACAAAGAGCTATCTCCAACACAAGAACAACAACAACAAGAGAGCAACACAAAGTTTCAAAACCGGCAGCAACAAGACGACCTCAGTTCACATGGATTCCGGCAACCAGAGACTAATCCCACCGTACAAATCCAAGATGAACAAGTCCACAACACTTCTGCCAAATCTCAGCTCAATCAGAGAAGATCTCACCGTCGGATTTACCAAACACTCAAGACAGTACTGCTGAAGAACTGTGACGACCAGTTTTACCAAAACCCAGACAACAGAAGATACAACCGTTAGAATCCAAATCCCTTCGGTGAACCTTTAACCCACTGACTGATGAAGCTTACCACAGAATATCAGCCCGATCAGGATCCGTTTGACCCTCCAAACTCTGCCTTGACAAACCCAGACGAATCTGCCTTCTTCTCTGTTTTTCTCTCTTTTGTCTTAAGAGTCTTCTTGAGTACTCTTCTTTCTTTTCTTGTGTTGTTTCTCCTGTGTATAGCACAATTAGGTTAAGAGACTTTATATGGTGTCTCACTAACCCTAATAACCTCCAAGACCCAATACTAATCTCATGGACTAATACCAATGGCCCAACTTCCAAGTTTGGTTATCACCAACCAAACCCAATGGGTTTTCTCCATCTAGAAGGAACCCAACAAACTTCCTCTTCTTCATCTCATTAACCACACGCCAATATTCCTCCAATCTCCCAGCAGTGACGTAATAGTTCAAGAGAATCTCACACGTTTCTTGATTCTTGTCAACGTTTCCCAGTTCCATATGATCCAAAACCCTAAGAGCAAACTCAAGCTGGCCTTTTCTCAAGTAGCCGCCGAGCAAGGCGTTGTAAAACCTAAGGGGATAGCTTCCATGGAGACCGAATCGGATCGCTTCTTGGAAAAGAGCATCAGCTTCGAGCGTCCTCCCGAGATCAGAGAGTGTTTCGATCAAAGTAACGTAGGAAAGAGGTTCGGGATGGGAGCCGAGAGAATCCCATTCGGCGAGGAGAGACATAGCTTCGTCGATTCCTCCTCTTCTTTTGCAGCCATACCGAATCCACCGATTGTACATTGAAATCGACAGTTCCTCAGCGACTATTTGGCGCGAAACTTTGTGGTTAGAGTAGCAATTGACGATTCGCCGCGAACTATTAAGAGTAGGACGGATTCTCATCGGAGATGGAGAAACTGGGAATCCCGGAATTAGAGATCCGTAAGTACGCAGAGACATCATAGTTGGTGAGCAGAGTAAGGCTCTAAGGGAAGAAGCGAACATCGATTTGTTGTTCGTTGGTCACTGCTGCCAGTGGTAGGAGACGACGACATGCTTAGCTAATGGTTTCGAACCGAATTGCATATCTTATCCGCTCGCTTCTCAGCAAAATTTCATTACTCCTTGACAAATGATTCCAGCATTTTCTTGGAGTTTTCCAAACATTTTAAATAGGGCTGGGCAAAAAAACCGAACCCGAAGAACCGAACCGAATCCGAACCGAAAAAGTAGTACCAAATCCGAACCGAAATTAATTAAATATCCGAATGGGTTCAAATTTTTGGTATTTAAAGAACCAAAACCGAACCCGATCCGAACCAAAATATTTTGGTTACCCAAATGTATCCGAAATAGATTAATATACATATATATTTTAACTATTTTTAGATTGAATGTATATTAAAAAGCATCTAAAATATATATAATACTTTTAAATTGTCCAAAATACTTGAAAATATATATAAATAGTCAAAAGTACATGTCTAGATAGTTAAAGCATACTCAAAACACCAAAAATACATAAAATATGTATTGATTTTCTATCCAAATATCCAAATCAAACCAATTTATATGTTAAGTTTTGGTACTTTGACACATGTTATTGAAATTTATATGTAATATATTATTTTGTTTATAAATTTTGAGAAGTTTAAAGTATATAATGAATTTCAAAATTTTGAAAATAATTTAAACGAGTTATCCGAACCCGAACCGAACCCGCAAGGATCCGAACCGAATCCGAACCAAAATTTAGAAATACCCGAATGGGGCTGAAATCTTTGACCCCGAAAACCCGAAATCCGAATAGACCCGAACCGTAACCCAAACGGGTACCCGAACACCCACCCCTAATTTTAAACACTTCTACGACGCCAAAACTCTTTTGCTTTAGAGGAGCTTACTGAATTAAAATGTTTGAGAGATTTTCATTTTTTTATCCTAAATTTCCCATTATTAGATTTAGTATATACTGTATATAAGTTTTATAAATTTAAAATTATTTGATAAATCATTTACATATAAAAATATTCAAATCTCTTCTTATCAAAAATAAATCCTGATCAGTAATTTTTACTCAAAATTATTTTAGATTATTTTTTAGCAACATTTTAGATTATTCAAAATGTGATTTAATAGTTAAAATTTAATTAATAGAGATAAGGACAAAATAAATGATGAATATTTTGTTCCTCTAAATTTATACTAATCATGTTGAAGTTTTGTCAAATTTTGTTACATTTTGGTCTCACTCAATTCCTCTATTTTACTCGTATTTAGATGAATTAATGAAGAAAAAAAAATTCCTTCTAATTTTTTTATGTGTAACATATAGAAAAAATATTTAACATGTATACATAGCAATTCCTACTTTTATATTTATTCATGTCCTCAAATTCAAATTTCTCAATTTATTTGCTTCATCTAAATTTCATCCACTAGAGCTTAAAAATTTTATTGAAAATTTTAATATACAAATTTCTTCATATCTAATTTCATATCTTAAATAATTATTATTTTTATGTTAATACACAGACTTATAAATATATGCTCATTTTAATTTTCAAACTGTGTTTATTTTGACTTAAATATAAATAAATTTCAAATGAAATTAAAATATTCTTTAAAGTTCACAAAAAATCTTAAAGTATTTTAATTTTATTTTAAGTTTTAAGCATCATATTTAATTCATTTTATGAAATAAAAAAATATTTTTTTCTTTAAAATTAATTTTTCTAAATTTAAAATTTTCCCCATAATTCAGTACTACTTTCCTTCCTAAAAAGTAAAACAATTTTTTTAAAAAAAACAAGATTGTTTTCTTAGATTTGGAGAATTTTAAAATTCCATATAAGACATACTAATATTTATGATTAAAATAGAAATATATTGGGTATTAAAAGGTGCACATTTTAAAAGCTTGTATATAAAAATAAATAAAATAATTAATCAAAGTATTAAACCAAATAATAAAAAGATTGAATATTAAAAGTAACAAAATTTAGTTGGAATTGTTAATAAGCAGAATGTCTTTTTAACTAGGTGTTTATGTCAGCTCAATCGCAGAGAATCGATGGAATTGTTGTTTTATATGAAAGTAGTGGAGATAGCGTGCTCTAAGTAGTTTTTCGAATATGAATATTTGGAATTTATTGCAAATTTTTTAAAATACTGTCTTTTACTAGAATGGAACCATACATCTTTGAAGCTGCCTAGCCACTACACCAAAGAGATATTACTGTTATTGGCGCTCCAAATTTGCTTATAATATTTGGTACCCAAAGCCCATGCTTCACGGGTTTTAGCCCAGGGTCGGGCTTGTGATTTATGGTGAGGGTAAAGAGTTGTGATAAATTTTTATGATAACTTTTGTTTTTGACTTATCTTTTTGACTTCAGCTATCATTTGATCTAGCAAAATAGACTCTGGGAAAAAAAAATCATAAACGTAGTTTGATAATCATTTTACACGCTTGCGACCGCACTTGTCTAAAGTGAACCTTCTATTCTTCGTCGTCGTCGACACGTCGTTGGGGATTATTTATTTCAAAAAAATTTGTCACATTTTTTCATGTCATTTCCTTCTAATAATTTTAATTCGTTGGCGGCATGTTTTAAGTAGGTATATTTCTAAGTTTTAAAATGGGTTTAACATGTATTCTCATTTGTTTTTCTGTATGTGCTAATGTATTGTCTATATTTTTAAAGATGTCAATAATATATGAGTTTTAATTTACAACGTTGTATCTATTTACTCGCTGAAAAGAAGCTGACTAAATTGTATATATTTTATTAGATAAAATAACTTTACATATGTAATTTATATCGTTCAATTGTTTTGGGGGTAATTCTAGCAAATTAATTAGGTTATATTTTGTTGTTTTTGTTCAAATTTATTTTCCAAAATATTGATTGTGAGTTAATGTTAATTAATTGAGGATTTTTATGAATGTTTTTATTATTTTTAACTTGTGTTGTGAGAGGAAATAATTAAAGATACATTACTCTAAAATAGCGATATGGATAAGCAGTATCCAGTCTTTTAAAATGCCTAAGGTTTTTGCCAATCTTTTTCAATAAATGTGATCGTATGAGGATGCATACATAGCATTTTCCATTATTTTGATTTGTAACATGTTATTTTTGGAGAGTTTATACTAATATGCGTAAGAAATATATTGTGTATTAAGTACATATCTCGTAGTGACATTTTGACTTAGTTCTCTGAAACTCCTTGTAAGTATGATTGGAGTATCAAACTTACAAGTGAACTTAGCTCTCTGTGCCAACTCCTAAAACATCTCCAATTGTCCTACTCTGCGAAAATCCTGAGCAAACTTATTTTAATCAATCAAAGGTTTTTCATTCCTTTGTCAAGCATCTCCTCTAAGTATCTACATGCCTCTCTCGACTTCCTCTCATCTAAAAGCCCTCTGATCAAAACGTGTATGAGGTGTTGTCAGGACTAATCACTTTTTGGATCAGTTGCCCCATCTATCACATAGTTTTTCAGATTCAATCAGATGAGATATTTGAAGTAAAAGTTAGATAGTCGATTGGAAGCAAATTTAGTATACAAGTTGTGATAGATCAAAAAAGTCTTTACCTTTTCATCCAGGAAAAAAGCGTGATTCCCATAAAATCACCATTTTTATGTTCCGAGAATCTAATAAACGGAGGAGGTGAGCAAACATGAACCGAGTAGTTCTACCAAGGCGGAGAGAATCAAAAGTTGAGTGGCAGATGACGGTTTTAGCAACTGGAGCAGCAGATGAAGTAATTTTCGAGAAGTAGTAATAAAAGTTTACTTGAAAAAGAATTGATGAGAGAACCAGAGATTAAAGGTTCCTCCGTTTAGATAGAGTATATATAAAACGAAATGCAGGAGGTGTTACGAACGTTTCATTATTGATTAACGAAGTAAAGATGGGAGATGTAGACTAAGCGAAACTGATTCATGGAAACAAAAACAATCGTATATATTTAGATTAGTCTACATGGATTTGACCAAAAAAATACTCTACAGAGATTATAGAAACCGTAGATTCCGTTAAATAGAAGGTTCCGAACAGAAGAAGTCTACTAGGCCAAATAAATAATTTTCTGTTATCAAGGCCCATCTTCAAAACAAATTACATTATGCAAAGTCCATTTGATATTTTTATAAACCTGAACTTTGAACCTTTATTTCCTATAATCTACAAAAAATTGCGTAGTTTGGGATTCAAACCCCAAACATTAGTGTAAAACCTTTAAACCTTAACCAGTAAGCTACGGTAACCGATTTGATAAATAACTGAAAACGTCAGCCTAATAGCAAAATAAAAAAAGTTGTGGGACCCACACGATGTTGAGGTGAATAGCCTTAGGAGAGAGAAAACTCTCTCATTGTAATCATCCCCTTCTTATTAATCAAGGAGCATTTTCAAAGAGTAACCTTTATTTTATAAGTTATTTACAGCCCTGCCATGCTGACATGTCACCTCTACAATGACTCTCACCCTATATAATTAACTACCCTTATTCAGCTAGACTAATTACACAAAATGCCACTCAGAAGGACCGACATATTAACATTAGTAATAATAATACACTAACAAAAGAAAAATTGGACGAGCTGCATACACATATATGTTATGTAAAAATATATAACCTATTTCACTGATATAACATGTTTATATAGACATAAGTGTACACATATGGCCACCAACGAATATATATATTTGTATGATTGTAGTTAGTGCAATATCAACGATAAACATCTCCTCATCTGTACTTTCTTGGACGACCTCCTCATATGTATTTCGTTGGACGACCTAATAGAGAACAAGTCAAGATAATGCATTACAAACAAGACAACATTTTTATTAATATTTAGACAAAAGTGAAGTCAATTTTATACATATTCACTATATAACATTTGTTTTTTATACTCTCATTAAAAAATTCATATAGATGTCTACTACATGTATCATTGAACAATTTTCGATCATTCATAATCCCTTTTTCCATCACATATGCACATTTTCATATTGATGTTCATATAGTTTTAATAACTGACTCTTCCATAGTCTTTTTCATTCATTCTAGAACATAAAGCACTTACAAACTTAATTCCATGGTTTACATCTCAACATGTTACATCCGTATTCAAAGATTCAAGTTGCATTTGCACATCATCAAATATACAAATGTTAGGTTAAGGTCGATTCAGGGTTATTCCGGTTACAGATTGACAATTTTAAAATGCAAGGGATAAGTAATGCATTAATCTTCCTCCACCTTTGTGTTTCAATTTTATTTATAGGTGATACATGTAGTAAAGGAATGTTAAATATTACAAATGGAAACTTTCAATCAAGTAATTAATTTTAGGGAAATTTGAATTATTCGAAAATCTCAACTAAAGAATGTAATATGAATAACAAAACTTGATGAGCAAGCTCATTGATTAGTTTCAAGCAAGTAAATAAGTTAATTTGTATTAATCAAGCCGATATTTACTCCTAAATATAATTTCTCTTATCATTGTTTCAAAGTCAAAGACGCATATATGGCAAATATTACGTTTTAATGACCGAGTGATTGGCAAGCTAAATATATTCTATTAATTGAAAAATATTACCAATATTTTCTCATCAATGCTCTGTATTTGTAATCTATATAAACAAAGGGGATGTGAGTGGTTTAGTTAATCATATAACCAGAGCAAAATCATTCGTTTTTCCCAAAACTTAAAAATTTACTATGGTTGAGATGAACCTTATCTCGGAACTCGAGCCTTACAAATCGATGTTGAGGCTCATTGTTGCAGCCATTGATTCTGACATGGGATGGCACAAAGTTGCAAGTCGTGTGAAAAAGGCGTTGAAAGTTCCTAATGACTATCGACCATGGAGATGAGGACAATGTTAGTTCTCACAGTTACTACTGTGCCAAATGCAAATCTGTGTTCGTACTAACTTTCTATACGATGCATTTATTCGTATGTATAATTTTTTTTCCTAGCATAATATTTGTTCATACTAAAAAGGAAGGACTAACACATTTGAAGGGGCATTTTCCACTCTTTCTGATACACCAGAGGTTGTATTATTATTTCTTTTTGTCTATTACTTATACACAGTAATTTGTTATTTTTTAGTATCAGTAATTTTTTATTTTTTAGTATCTGATTGTTCTGTATTATTTATAATAAGGGGTCTCTAATGTTAAATGATGGTTCATCTCAGCAATTTGAGTCTAATGATCTGACACCAGCCAAGTGCAGTAGAACTCCAAGGATTAATTTGGAGGAGTCTTTGACTTTGAACTCTATTACCAGATCTGCGTGTACTATAAAGGTGAAGAATGAGAAGATTGAAAAAGTGGCTAGACAAGCATGTTATGGGACCTCAGAGTACATGCTTATGTTTGCGTTAGTACAATGAGTTTTTCGATTTGGTTTTCAATTTCTTGATTTGCGTTTGTTATTCGTTTTTTTTTTAAGTTTGATTTAAGTGTTGTTCGAATTTAAGTTATTGTTCTATGAATATTTTTTATGGTGAAACTATTATTTATATATTACCAGCTTGACTACACCATTCCTTTAATTTAAATCAATCATAGCTTTACTCGTATATATCTAGCTGAAAACTTAAATATGAAGCATGAATATTTACCTGTTAGGAAATGTGATGAAGTTCGTTTGAGTTGCTTGATAGAACGGTTGGTGTCCAAAGTAATCTGAGTCAGTCAATGCGTCATGTATCTACCATGTAAAACACAGACATGCGCTTAGGGAGAAAAGCAAACTATGATTCAGTCCATAATTTGCCTAGACCATAGATATATACATTTTTATTTTACCTGCTACTTTATGTTCGCATATGTTGTTTGACGCACGGTTACCACCACTAAGTAATCTGAAGCACTTTCATTACGTGTCATGTATCTATATGAAAACACATATAATGAAAGAGAAGTATTCATTATTCCTCAAATACATAAATTAACATATGTAACATTAGGTTGCTTCCATACATTATGCATTCTGCTGAGATAACTTTCTCCACCCTTCAGCCTACTAACCTTGATAAATGATTAATAAAATAATGTTTAGAAAACTAGAAACTGAGTGTATGGAATAGCTACTATAATAAACCATAAAAACAAATACTTTAAGTGACAGAGTAATATACTCTTTGGCAACTGAGAAGGCTACTCTTATCTAAAATAACTTAGGCTACTCTTATCTAAAATAACTTCTGGAGTACCTTTTGTAGAAATAGTAATTCCTTTCTTCTTCTTTCAGGAGCTTTATCAATTTCATCAAAGACAATAGTTGTAGCTTTGCCCACTTCAGCAAGAACCTAAATAATAAGTAGAATCGCTATATCAACTTGGAAAAAATAGAGGTTTTCCCCATTGAAACTTTCATCAATGTATATGTAAGGAATCACCTTTGTGGTTTCAGCCGTTAATGTAATCGTCCCGTGATCAAATTGCCCAATTGTTCCAACATTTACATGAGGTTTACTGCAACAATAACACAATTATTACAAAACAGAGCAAAGTCATGTCCACACAATTCAAACCAATCTCACTTTTCGGTAAAGGTGGCCATCGATCTTCACAGAGAAGCTCCAAAACTTGAGGAAGAGAGATAATCTCCTCCAATTGGATGAGAGATTGAGGGAGAAGAAGTAGTTAAGCTACCGCAACGTGAGTAGATCTGAGAAGAGAAACGGAGAAGGCACTTCGAGCTAGGGTTTCGAAGAGCTACGCAGGCCATTTTGATTCGAGCCTATTGGCTGATTAATAGAGTAGAGGCTTAACGAAGTGAAATGGGGTTTTAGTCACCTTGAGGGGTTCTGTGCAAATCTCTACTCTCATCTCTTTCAGCCATTGAGGGAATTTCGAAGATGGTTGATGTCGCCGAAAAAACAACAAGGAGAAAAAAAAAATAGACATTGAAGATGAAAATTGCGAATACAAGAAGATTTGCTAAGAAGATTCTGGGATCGAACACGTTGAATTGTTACGCTATAAACCCTAATCCCCTTTTGATTAATCAGACTGTCGAGAGATGAACAGTTAAAAAAAATTTGGCTTACCGATGTGTTAGAATAAAACCATGTGGATATATTTGATCAGAAAGAAAACAATTGGATATGTTTCGTTTTTAATATTTTAGGTCCAATAACATAAAATTGTTGCCCATAAAAGATTAAGAAACAAACCGGTCCAAATACTTTTCTCCTAAAATTCTCAACGTTTTTAGTGGGGCTTACTGAATTGAGAAAATTCAAGAAAATCTGAGATTTCAGTAAATCTTTAAAAATATTTGTTATAAGTTTTGGAGAAAAAGACCACATCAAACCAAGTTTTTGTCACAAAAATAGCATCACAAGTAGAAAAATGATCAAAAAAGTTTTATTGAAGGTTAAATATGCATTTATAACATTTGGGTTAATTAATCTAAGAATTATGGTTTAGAGTTAAGGGATGGAATTTTAGGAATGTGTTCAAATGTTTAAAAATAAAAAATTTAAAATTAAAATTTTCAAACCAAAAAGGTACTATTTTGGTCATTTTATTTTTTGAATGCTATTTTTGTGACAAAAACTTAAAAAGTGCTATTTGAGAGATTTGCCCTAAGTTTTATGGGTTTTGGAAGAAATTTCAGTTTTCTAAAAATATCTTTTCAATTTTAAATATTTATTTCAGTAATATTTTTATTTTTTAAATTATTATAATTTTGATATATATAAATTATAACTCGATTTTCAAAATTTTTTTATTGTTTTTTCATTTCAAATCTTTTTTTCTTTTTAAAAATGTGAAGTAATTTTTTTATTTTATAAAAAATTTCAAATACCTTTATACAATATAGTATTACTATCATTGTTTTTCATCATAAAATATCAACCAAATCCCATCAAATCTCATTTGAAAATTTTTATTGACAAAATCAATATTTTCCGATAAGTTGATATGTGAAAGAACTTATACAAATAACTAATCCAATAAAGTTAGTTTTCATATAAAATTTGTAAATGTTCGATATAATAAAAGCTAGGAGATTTGAAAAAAAAATATCTTCTCAAATTCTTGATCCAATAAGACTCTCTCAGTGATGATCAAATCAGATAAATAATCCAACACACTATCATTATTTTAGAACTGTATGGTTAATTATTTTAAAATTTTCAGAATGAATGAGTATATTCGTATAGTTTTACATTACATAATAAATATAATATTTTAAAAATAAAAACTAATATTTGATCCAATTTATTTATATAGACAAAAATATACAATAATATATTGTATTATTATTAGCACCACAAACTCATCCGCGCATAGCATTTTTATCACAAAAATATACATCGTAGTATATTATATATTAGCTAAAAAATATATAATATAATAATATTATACAATATGTATATATTTATCAAGTTATTGAATATACATAATGTAAAAATTATTTTTAAATTGTCTATGTAATTTGAATTTCACCCTGCGCAAGGCGCATGTCTTATCCTAGTCTATATATTAAAGGAGAAGCATTGTCATTTAATGTGTTGACATTATGTTTACCACGTGGCAGTCCCACATCGATTTGAGAACCAATACGCTGACGTGTCACGTGCAAAGAGTTTCTCAGCCAAACTCTACACAAATGCGTTCACATTATATATTATTTTAAGTTTTTTTCAATATAAAACTCACATGCACGATTTTAAGGATTATACAAAGTTCTACATAGAAAGATAATTTACAAAAAAAAATTCACTATTGTCTAGGATAATTTTATTTTTACTTAATTTATTATAATAGAATATTATCTTTCATGTGTCATTTTGAACAAAAATGTCTTTTAATGTTAATTACAGTACTTTATATATTTATCAACTACCTTTATATATTTTTTACATACACATACATATAAGAGTGGGTACCAATCGAATATACGAGATTTTGCAGGTATATCCGAGATTTTGCAGGTATTCGTAATCCAATCTATTTAGTAGAATAATCAATTATCTGATTTGATTCGATTCGTAGCCATCCAATACGGTGACCTAGGTATCCGAAAAAATTAGATTTTTAATCGGTTTCGATCCGTAAAAATAAATAAAATTTAAAATAACATAAAATTATAAAAAATTTATTACTAAAAACTAATTTAATTTTTGAATACTAATAATTAATTTAGTAAATATATTAAATAATAATATTGTAAAATTTATATAGAATATGTTATTTATATAACTTATATATTTAAATCATCAAATATATGTATATATAAGCATATAACGGATCAGATAGAATATTTTTTTATAAAAATATTAGTACTTGTGATTCGCTTCGTTTTTTACGGATATTTCATATTAATATTTGTTTTTCTTCGTAGAGTTATGGATATCTTGATTTTTTGTTTGAATCGAAATGGATAGCCAATCAAAACAAAATTTACGGATATTTTGTCCAGCCCCACATACATGTGAACATTGACATGAGCACCTATATAACTAAATATTCACTACAAGTGAGGATTTTAATTCTCTTGGAAAGTGTAATATTTTTCTTTAATATTTTCATTCACCATCGACCAAATTGTAATAAAAATTTGTCTTACTAATTTTTTTTCAATTAGTATCTAAATTTGATTTGATTTTCTATGCATTTAGAAATTATAATATGAAACCATTGATTTTACATCAGGACTGTCTAAAATCTATATAACATGAAACCAAACAAATAATAATAGTTTTTGGTTATAATTGAAAAAATCTGAAATTCTCAAGATTTTTAACCGAATAAACTGAATAAATATTGATTTAGAATGGTTGTTATATTTTAATAGATTAAAAACCAAAAAACTGATATAAAACTGAACGATATCCAGATTAAACATACCTAATAAGAGTATCTTCTTATCTTAAAAAATAATTAAATTAATAATCTCATTCCGCGTAGATGCAGATCATTACCTAGTATAGATTTAATGGACAAACAATTGAAAAGGATTCAAGAGAAATACATATTTAAAAATGATTATATCCTAAACAATTAAATAAAATTTGTTACTTACTGACTTATTTAATAAAATATTTTATAAATACTTTTTATTTTATTCATAAAATATTTTTGAGATTTTTAGATTTTATATTCTTCTTGTTTGTAGCAAGTGAGAAGAAGAAACAAGTTGGCATCCTCGACGGTTTTTGTTTAATTTACCAAAACACCAATATAAATTAAAAGTAGAGATGTATACTATATAAGAAAATACTTTTTACTGATCATTAAATTTGATTGAAAGTACACAATGATTAAAGAAATACATATTCTAAAACAAACTAAATAGAGCAAACAACAATAACAACTACAAAATATAAAATTAAAACAAGTCTAGCATTCATAGGCAATCTCCATATTCCTCCACCAAACAGCGATAGCCTAAGTAGATGACGTAACTTAGTTAAACTCCATACCGTTAGATTCTTCAAGAACAAAACTAACATTCAAAGGAAACCTCCATACTTCTCCATAGAGTCCGCTCTCAATTAGTGTAGGTCGATAAACCATAGAAAATAATCCAAACAGTTCTAAACTTGATTATCCATTTTACCAAAGAACAAATTTCATAATAGAAATAACTGTTAAGCTATCTCAGTATCAAATACATCTTCCTACCATAAAGTTTTATTAAAGTTGTGGAGAAACATAAAAAATTATGGGTCATTTCTTTTTATGTTGTTCTTTGTCTATCAACTTTGGTAAAACTTTTTTTTTCTATTTCAGGAAAAAAAGTTTTACTAAAGTTGTTAGGCATTGAAAACAACATAAAAAACCAATAACATAACCGTTTCGTTTTTTCTTTTGTGTTTCTCCACAATTGTTGAAAGAAGATCAAAACCTTTACAAACTGCAATAGATCCCATAACTTTACATAATATCTGTGTGACTTCTATCCCAAAGTAATAGCTTAGTTGTCCCAGATCAGTCATATCAAATTTTGCTCTCATATGCTTCTTGAATTCGATGGTCATGTCCAAGTTAGAACCCTTTACAAGCTAATCATCGACATAAACAGCTACCACCAAGATATGTCCTCGTTCTTTCTTCCGATAGAGAGATGATTTCTTGAGACATCGATCAAAATTCAACTCGTGGAGCACAGCGTTTAGTTTCTCGTTCAATGCTCTTGGGGCTTGACGAAGTCCATAGAGCGCCTTATTTAGTTTATAGACCTTAGACTCTTTTCCTTTGACCAAAAACCCCTCTTGTTGTGTGATGTCTTGCATAATTGCATTGTTTCACCCATTCCTTTTCATGCATTTTCATCATGTAGGTTAGAATCTAGCCATGTTTAGGTTGCATTTTGCATACATGAGTCCTTATCAGGTATTGGAGCATCTTATGGAGCTTTTGGAGACATTGGGATGCATTAGGAGCTCAAAAGATGTGAAAAGGAGGATGATTGGACGAGAAGAGCCTGGAGCGACCTGCAGAGGTCACTGTGAGACCTCGCTCCAGCCGGAGCGACCTTGACGACCAAAGCTAGAGCGACCACTCCAAGTCGCTCGGCTTTACACGGCCCGAAGACGAAGAAAATGCTCCGGAGCGACCCCTCGCAGCGACCATCCGAGGTCGCTCCCAAGGCCAGAGCGACGTGCTGGAGCGACCTGCGGAGGTCGCTGCGTGTTTCTTATTTTCGATTTCTTTTTAATTCAAGGACCTATTTGCAATTACTTATGTCGTTTTGGCACTCTGAAAAACCTAAGTTTAAGACTGATTGTAGCCACTTTTGGGCAGATTATCTTTTGTTGAAGAGAAAACCACAAAATACTTTTGGAAAGTTCATCTTTTGGATTCATTGTTCTCTTGTTATTGATTTCTTATTGATTTCATGTGTTCATCTACATGTTTAATCTGAAATCCAGTATGGGTTTAAGGTTTAACATGAAGATTAGTGAGTAGTTCTCTTTTGAATTCATGGGTTAGGGAGACTAGGGTGATTAGGTTAGATCAATGATGTTTTTAGTGTAGATCAATCTCAAGCCTTGCTAGTAGAGTGTTCTTACAGCCTCTTTCGATCTGATCATTCGAAAGTTGATCTCTAGACATTTCCCACCTGAAAGGTGTTTGTTGAAATGTCTGAGACAACTCTGCTAGGCTCTTAATGCATCTTGCCAAAGATATTTGTTGTTAAGAGTGTTAGGATAGCTAATAAACCAGTTCTTATTGATTGCTTTCATATCATTCAGCCAAAGAGATTTGATGTTTGAGATGTGTTAGCAAATGAGCATTCATCTAGATATAGAGCTTGCTTAGGATCGTGTTTAGGCTTAAGGTCATTTGTTTGATTCATCATTTATCGTCTTTGTTTGATACTTGATCACCCGAAATCATATTCCCATGCCTATGAGTTCTCTTTTATCATATTTAAGAAAGTCATTAATTTACTGCGCCTTAGTTCTATCTTGTCATCATAGTTAGTCATTGTTTCTGAAATCATTTTAAATCATTGTTGCATTTAGATTAAGTAAGTGCTTGCATTCTTAGTGCTTGAAATCCCTCAGAACTGGTTCGACATATTACTTCCATTTTACTATCATTTGACTTAGGAGCCTCAAAATTCCTAACATCAAATTGGCGCCGTTGCCAAATTCTGAGTAGATTTGAACATTGAGATTTAGTAGCTTGCTTGAGACTAAATCATTTTTATTTTACTGATTACTGATTCTCCTTCTTCAATTCCCTTTTGATCTACAGGTGTATGAACTTGAGGAGCAGGGGTCCAACAAACCTAGTTCCAAGAGCAGCAGACATCCGAGCTTTAGAGAGGGAGTGTGCTAGAAAAAGAAGAGAAGAGGAGCAACAGGCTCACATACAGGATCCGAACATTGAAATGGCTGACCCACAAGCGAATGGCGATGGCAACGCCCCACCAGCTCGACCTATTGGTGCCTATGACCGCCCAACTAACCATGGCC
Source organism: Raphanus sativus (assembly GCF_000801105.2). Classification (NCBI taxonomy): domain Eukaryota; kingdom Viridiplantae; phylum Streptophyta; class Magnoliopsida; order Brassicales; family Brassicaceae; genus Raphanus; species Raphanus sativus. The sequence goes on along the minus strand of NC_079514.1, from coordinate 27,996,368 downwards.
ACCTGTTAGGAATCAGAGCACCAGCTGTGGCAGCAAACAACTTTGAGATCAAGTCAGGATTGCTGAACCAGATTGAGAACAACAAGTTTCATGGCCTGGCTGCAGAGAATCCATTCGACCACTTGGACAGTTTTGATAGATACTGTGGTCTCTCCAAAACCAATGGTGTATCAGAGGATGCTTTCAAGCTCAAGCTTTTCCCTTTCTCTTTGGGGGATAAGGCACGTCAGTGGGAGAAGTTTCTGCCAAGCAGCTCCATCACCACTTGGGATGACTGCAAGAAAGTTTTCCTAGAGAAATTCTTCTCTACTTCCAAAACAGCTGACTACAGGAATGAGATATCCGGATTCAAGCAGAAGAACTTGGAAAGATTCAGTGAAGCATGGGAAAGGTTCAATGGCTACCTAGCTCAATGCCACACCATGGTTTCAACAAGGGAAGCTTGCTAAGCACATTCTACAGAGGTGTCTTACCTGAGTACAGAGCAAGATTAGATACTGCAAGTAATGGGAACTTCTTGGACAGAACAGAAGAAGAGGCAGGGAAACTTGTTGAAAACATGGTCAAGAATGATGCTGTCTACAGTGGGGATCATGACAGAGCTGATAGGTCAGCAGACAAGCAGACAAGATAAAAGAGATAAAGGCTTTGCAGGATAAGATTGACATCCTCATTGCTGATAAAGCTTCTCAAGCTCAGATGAACTTTGTTGGTAATCCACAGCACGAGATACCAGCGGCTGTCAATGAGGTTGAAGGTCTGGAAGGTCAGGAAGAGCTGTGTTTTATCAACAACAATGGTACTTGGTACAAGAAGGAGCCAAACTTTCAGTACAACAACTATCAGCAGAGACCTTATTCCAACAACCAGCAGAATGGATATCAGCCTAGGAACAACCAGCAAGGTGGTTATCAGCAAAAGCAAAACCCTCCTCCTGGTTTTTCCAGCCAAGGTCATAACTCTTCTCAACAGCAGCCTGCTCCATCTAGCTCTACACCCCAAGAGAGCAGCACTGATGCACTTCTGAAAAAAATCTTGGAGTCACAGACTAGAAGTGAGAAGCATGTTAGTTATGAGCTGAAAAACCTTCACAACAAGATTGGTGGGAGCTATAATGATCTCAACAACAAGTTCAGAGCTTTGGAGAACCAGTTTGCTTCCATGAACACTCAGCAAAATCGACAACAAGGCTCTCTACCTGGAAAACCTGAGCAGAATCCCAAGGATGCAAAAGCTATCACACTTAGGAGTGGTAAGGAGTTACCTCCTAGAACTCTCACCAAGGATGCTGAGAAACTAGGTGAGGGGGTGGCCATCAACATAGATGATGAAGTGGTTATTGTTGATGAGAAGACTAATGATGAGGTCTTGGAGAAGATTGTGGAAGCTAAGGGTAAAGGAAAGGTTGGAGAGGAGAAGAAGACTGTAAAAGATGGTGAAGTTGTTCCTCCAGCAAAGGAGAATGCTTTTGTCCCTCCTCCTTATGAACCCAAACTTCCATTCCCTGGTAGGTTCAAGAAGCAGTTGCTGGAGAAGTACAAAGCTCTGTTTGAGAAGCAAATGAGTGAGGTTCAGATCACAATGCCAATCATTGATGCTTTCATGCTGGTCCCTCAATACAACAAGTTCCTGAAAGATGTCGTAGCATCAAAGAAGAAAGAGATGGAAGGTATGATGATTCTCACTCATGAGTGCAATGCCATAATTCAGAGACTTGATGTTCCAAAGAAGCTAGAGGATCCAGGATGCTTTACACTTCCTTGTGCTCTTGGACCCATGATGTTTGAGAAATGTCTCTGTGATTTGGGAGCTAGTGTGACTTGATGCCTTTGTCGGTTGCTAAGAAGCTTGGTTTCACTCAGTACAAGAAGTGTAGACTCTCTCTGGTGTTAGCTGATCGTTCGGTGAAGTATCCTGTTGGTATCTTAGAGGACCTTCCAGTGATGGTAGGAAATTGTGAGATCCCTACAGACTTTGTGGTGCTTGAGATGGGTGAAGAAGCTCAAGATCCCTTGATCCTTGGTAGACCTTTCTTAGCCACAGCAGGAGCTATTGTTAATGTGAAAGAAGGCAAGATCGATCTCCATCTGGGTGAAGGGAACATTCTCCACTTTGACATCAAGGAGGTGATGAAGAGACCAGTCATGCAGGCACAAATCTTCTACATAGATGAGATGGATGCTCTTGCTGATGAGCTCCTTGAAGAGCTATCAATAGAGGATCCTTTACAGCATGCCTTGACCATTGAGAGAGATGATGAAGTGGTTGAGAACCTGGCTAGTACTGCATATGGACTGATGCTGGATTCACACAAGGGATTTAATGGCAAGGATCAGTTTGAGGAGTTGCCACAGGAGGTTCATCAAGAGGCTGCAGTCACTCAACATGAAGACATCCAGCAAGATGACTGGAGTGAGCTTAAGGCACCTAAGGTGGAACTAAAACCTCTTCCCCATGGTGTAAGGTATGCATTTTTTGGTCCCAATGAAACCTATCATGTCATTGTGAGTAGTGAACTTACTGAAACTGAATTGTCTGAACTTTTGAAAACACTTAAAAGGTTTAGAAAAGCAATAGGTTACTCACTTGATGACATCAAAGGAATTTCACCATCTTTGTGCATGCATAGGATACATCTAGAGGATGAATCAATGACTTCTATCGAGCATCAAAGAAGGTTAAATCATAACCTGAAGGATGTTGTAAAGAAGGAGATTCTTAAGCTCTTGGATGCTGGGGTTATCTACCCTATTTCCGATTCAAAATGGGTATCTCCTGTGCATGTTGTCCCAAAGAAAGGTGGAACCACTGTGATTAAAAACGACAAAGATGAATTGATACCAACAAGAACTGTCACAGGTCATAGAATGTGTATTGATTACAGAAAGTTGAACTCTGCATCTCGAAAAGATCATTTTCCATTGCCCTTTATTGATCAGATGCTTGAGAGACTTGCTAATCATCCGTTCTATTGTTTTCTTGATGGGTATTCAGGTTTCTTCCAAATCCCCATACATCCCAATGATCAAGAGAAAATGACATTCACATGTCCTTATGGTACCTTCGCATATCGAAGAATGCCATTTGGACTATATAATGCTCCAGCCACCTTCCAAAGGTGCATGATGTCAATTTTCTCTGATCTAATTGAGGATGTTGTGGAGGTGTTTATGGATGATTTCTCTGTCTATGGATCTTCGTTCTCTGCTTGTTTGTCAAATTTGTGCAGGGTCCTACAGAGATGTGAAGACACCAACCTTGTACTGAACTGGGAGAAGTGCCACTTCATGGTCAAGGAAGGGATTGTGCTTGGGCACAAGATTTCAGAGAAGGGGATTGAAGTGGACAAGGCTAAGATTGAGGTTATGGTTAGCTTGCCTCCACCTAAGACAGTGAAAGATATCAGAAGTTTTCTTGGACATGCTGGTTTCTACAGGAGGTTCATCAAAGACTTCTCCATGATCACTAGACCATTGACAAGGTTGCTTTGTAAGGAAGCCACTTTCAGCTTTAAAGTAGAGTGTCTTGAGGCCTTCAAAAAGCTGAAAAATGAACTCATCAGTGCCCCCATAGTCCAACCACCTGATTGGGATCTCCCCTTTGAGATCATGTGTGATGCCAGTGATTATGCTGTGGGAGATGTACTAGGGCAGAAGAAGAATGGGAAAACTCATGTGATCTACTATGCAAGCCAGACCATGAATGAAGCTCAAATGAGGTATGCCACCACATAGAAGGAAATGCTAGCCATTGTCTTTGCCTTTGAGAAGTTCAGAAGCTACTTGGTGGGATCTAAGGTTATCGCCTACACTGATCATGCTGCTTTGAGACATCTTCTAGCCAAAAAGATGCAAAACCAAGACTTTTGAGGTGGATCCTATTGCTTCAGGAGTTTGATTTGGAGATCAGAGATAAGCCAGGAGTTGAGAATGGTGTAGCTGATCACTTGTCCATGCTGAAAGGTGGAGTGTGGAGTACCTATTGATGAGGGACTTCCAGAGGAGCAAATCATGGCTATTGGAGCAGTGATGGCAGTTTGTGACACTGGTAGAAAGCTTGAGGAAGTGAAGGCAACTGAAGAGAAGGAACCTTGGTATGCTGATTTGGTGAACTACCTAGCCACAGGAAAAGAACCTTTGAATCTTGTGGGCTATGCCAAGAAGAAGTTCTACAAAGATGTGAAGAGGTACTACTGGGATGAGCCTTATCTCTACACTATCTGCAAGGATCAGCTGTATAGGAGAGTGGTTGCTAATGAAGAGATAGATGGGATCCTCACACAATGTCATGTATCATCCTATGGAGGCCACTTTGCTACTTTTAAGACTGTAGCAAAAGTGTTACAAGCTGGATTATGGTGGCCACACATGTTCAAAGACACACAAGACTTTGTCTCCAAGTGTGATTCATGCCAAAGAAGAGGAAACATCACCAAGAGGAATGAGATGCCTCAAAATCCTATCCTAGAAGTTGAGGTCTTTGATGTGTGGGGTATTGACTTTATGGGACGATTTCCTTCATCATATGGGAACAAGTACATTCTTGTGGCTGTTGACTATGTCTCAAAGTGGGTGGAAGCTATTGCTAGTCCCACCAATGATGCTAGAGTGGTGACCAACATGTTCAAGAGTATTATCTTCCCAAGGTTTGGAGTTCCAAGAGTTGTGATCAGTGATGGGGGTTCTCACTTCATTAACAAGCTGCTCGAAGGACTTCTAAGGAAGAATGGTGTGAAGCATAAGGTAGCAACTCCTTACCATCCTCAGACAAGTGGTCAAGTTGAGGTCTCTAACAGAGAGATCAAATCCATTCTGGAGAAGATTGTGGGGATCACGAGGAAAGATTGGTCTAATAAGCTTGATGATGCACTTTGGGCCTATAGGACAGCTTACAAGACACCTTTGGGCACCACACCTTTCAACCTTGTCTATGGGAAAGCCTGTCATCTGCCTGTAGAGCTTGAGTACAAGGTATTATGGGCAGTGAAGTTGCTGAACTTCGACATCAAGAGTGCTAAGGAGAAAAGACTTTTCCAGCTACATGAGCTTGATGAGATAAAGATGGATGCTTTTGAAAATTCAAGGATCTACAAAGAAAAGACCAAAGCCTTCCATAACAAGAACATTCTGAAAAGAGAGTTCCGAGAGGGAGACCAAGTCCTTCTCTACAACTCTAGGCTGAAGTTGTTCCCAGGAAAGCTCAAGTCAAGATGGTCCGGTCCATTCAAGGTCAAAGAAATCAGACCTTATGGAGCAATAGTTCTATGGAGTGCTGATGGAAGTTACTTCACAGTGAATGGGCAGAGGGTTAAGCTCTACATGGAGGATGCACCAGAGGAAGATGGAGTTTCAACTCCACTTTCTGATCCTCCCCCAGCCTAATCCAAAGGAGGTAAAGTCAAGCTAGCGACTCAAAACAAGCTCACTTGGGAGGAAGTCACTACAAGAAATATGGGTATCGGTAGCAGTTCGTTGTAGCACGAATTCACGAACTGCTACTAAAAATATCAAAATCAGAGTACAACTCTATCGTAGCATTAAAATCACGCTAGAAAAAAAATTCAATAAGCGGGAAGGTAAAAATTACTATTATAGCTAAAAAAATATTTCAGAGCCAAACACTTAGCCAAAATTTTATTTTTCCGCCACTGAAACTCTCGACATCTCCCTTTTTTTTTCTTATTACTTTTTTTTTTATCAAACATCATCTCCCTTGTTCTTGGCACCATCACACCATGATTTGGAACCCTAATCGATCCCAGCTCCAGTGGGTGAAACGCCAATTTCATACCCACCAATTCTGGCTTCTTCAATCTCACATCTCTCCTCTGCCACATTTCATCACGAGAAATCAGACGGGTTCGATGCGACGAACTCAATGAAAGTTCAATGCAATCTCACATCTCTTCTCTCTGTCTTTTGACGAGTCCTCCTCTCGCCATCCCGCCACTGCCACCACCACACCATGGTTCGACCTCTTTCTCTCTGTCTATATGTTTGTAGCCCCGCCGTCTACATCTCCTCTCTGTGTACGTCTCTATGCATGAGACATAACTGCTTCCTTGTTGGGTTTCAAATTTCCGATCTGTCAAATATGATTCTCAGCCAAAAAGACTCCTCCTTTATCCTTTCTTCAATGATTAATGCTTGTGTGTGCTTTCGTTTTTTCATCAGGTGTTGAAGCTTGAAAGATTGAAGATGGAGCTGGTTCTAGTGTGAAAGCTGCTGTCCGAACGATTCTGAATCAGGGTGGTTTGTACACGTCGAAGACCCTCCATACCTTCTCAAAGTAGTTCCTTTCACTCAACCCTTTACAGACCAAATCCTAAGAGTGCTGCTCATGTTCCTTTCACTCAACCCTTTCACGAGTCTCTCTTCATTCCTATCCCATCACCACAGTCATGTCGTAATCTCTCTCTCTCTCTCTCTCTTTCTCTCCAACTTTGATTGGTTTTGATTTCAGGTTCTTACTTGTGTTTGTTGATATTGTGAAAGAGATATGAAGAGGGTTAGAGAAGAGGTTTACGCCTAAGCTCAGACATGAGGACATACATTTCCTCTCGTGTTAAAATGTAAATCTATCTCTTAATCCTAATCTCTTGTTTTTCATATTCTGATTTTTTGTTGTTGTTGTTTGAAATCGAAGTTGTAGGCTGGTAGAATTAGCGAGTTTAGTTTGAGTTCCATTGAATTTTTGGTTAATGAAAGTGGAACCAATGAGTAGTATTGGTCAGTGATGAGAGAAACATAAAGCATCAAGGGAAATTGTATAAGCCTTCGGTTAGTAGTTCATGTGAACACTGCATTGACTGATATCCAGTTAATCACGTTCTGTTCTAGTTCTATGGCATATCATACATGAAGTTTGCTTATCTGTGATTTCCTTTTTAGTTTATGGGAAATGGTGCAGGAGGAGATCCGTGTTTCATCATTAAAAGGCTAAGACAAAGAAACATGTTTTACCCAGAAGATTGAAGTAGAGCTGTCTCGCTCTCTGTAACTTAATACTACTTATTATACTGTATTCTGTCGTCGAGAGAGCCCACCTAGGAAGAAGAATACAGTGTGTTTCCGGCGATGGAGAGGAGGAGGAAGAGGAGTGGTGTGGAGAGAATCGATGAAGCTGATGATTAGATGTATAATTGTAACAGTGAGAAGATTCACATTGATTATAGATTGAACGCTAAAAGGGTAAAGCTTTCTCCTTTGAGTCTTTTTGGTTGATTTTATACATTTTATCACAAGTGTGTTGAATGGTTTGTTTGGTGTAGGCTGAGAGATTGTCTTTGCCTGCTTCAATTGAGAGTTTGGTGTAGTCACTTGAGAAAGAGAAGCAGAGGAACGAGAAGCTTTATTTACTAGCATTGAGTTAGTTTAACTTTTTTTTTGGTTTTGTTTATGACTAGATTTGATGGTTATATGTTCCATTATGGAGTTCATGTGTTTCATTTATTGATTTTGTATGTTTTGAATCTTTAATGGAAAAGCATATGTTATTTTATGATTTACTTGTGTTTAAAAAATAAAGTATAAATTCTATTTATAAATTTAGGGATATATAATTTTAACAAAGTGACTAGTTGGATTTATTTTTAACCCCTAAACCCTAAATATAATCATAAAATATAAATTTGAAACTTTAAACTTTACATTTAAAATACAGTTCAATATAAAATATTAATGCAATCCAAATCCATCTAATACCCTAAATCTAATACTCTAAACCCTAAACTCAAACATAAATAATATCATAAATACTAAATAAAATTTCTGAATAAAATCTTTTCAGATTTTAAGTTATTTATTTACTGATAATAATTAATCTACTCATTAATATTTAACATCGGTTATGTAAATCTACTGATTTAAATGGTTAATGAAACTATATTTTATGTTATTTATTGTTAATGATATAATACAAAACTGTTTTTTAAAAATTGTTATTAATAAATAATATAAATAAGTAAAATCAATTATTTCAATCAATGAATATAGTAACATCATTTGTATTACTTTATTCAGTTATAACTATAGGGTTATAAACTATAGGGTTTAAACCCCTAAACATGAATTTTAAAACTTTAATATATATTTTCATAACATAGTTTTAATCTAAAACTTAAAATCAAAGTTTAATCATTTTAAAAAATCTAATATTTAATTTAAATTCTAAACATCAAAAACAAAATCTAAAATCTACACTCTAAACCCTAAACCCTAAACCCTAAGCCCTAACCCCATACCCTAAGCCCTAAACCCCATACCTCATATTGACATATAGCATATATCATAAAACATCAAATCTTAAATTTTATACAAATCATAATCCATATAAGATAAATATAGTACTCCAAACTATATATAAAATTTCAAATTATACATTTACAAAATAAATTAAACCACCAAATAATAACACAACAATATTCAAAATAAAAGAAATATTCTCATTTTAATTTTATTATTTTGATATTTTAATCAATCACACAACCAAAATATTCAAATAAAATTTCAGATTTTTAATTTTAAATTGTTATATCAGATTATTTAAAGTTTAGATAATTTTTATAATAGCTATAAGTAAATAGAAAGATAATTTGTACTGTTTTTTTTTGGAGCCATTGATTGATTTAAATCAAAGGCCCAAAATGACTCTTCTTCCTATCCTCGTCCTTTTCTCTGATTGGTTGATTTTGTCTATGGCGTGGATCAGCGTGTTTTGATCCTAAACCGTCAGATCAGCATTAATCCAATGGACTGTGTTTTTCTTCTACTTCCTTTTTTTCATTTTCTTTTCTTTTTCTATTTCAGTCTAATCTCTCTGTCTCTCTCCACTTCTCGGGGCCGACGAGATCGTCACCACCACCACTACTCCCTTCGATTTGTCGCACTATTCATCACCACTACAGTCACCGACGTGCTCGCCACTAACCACCACCACCGAGGCGCTCGTCACCACCACCACTCCGTCAAGAAACAAAGAGCGTCCTTTTTGAATCGAAAAGAGAGAAGGAAAGTGAGAAGATTTGAGATCTGAAGCCAGTCAACGAATCTATCAAGGTCTTTTCCTTACGAATCTGGATTCTTCGTGGTCTCCCCTCTCTTTCTCTGTGTTTTAATTTTGTTTTTTGTTCTCATGTAATCAATTTTCTTCTGTGTATTTGTTTTTGTGTTCTTAGTTAGAGAAGGTGGAGGAGGCTGACGAAAGCTTGATGGTGATGGTTTCAAGGTCAACATTGATGGCTGAGTGTGATGGTTTGCTATATGGAACTTGATGGAGGAGAAGGTACGGCAATGTCGGAGCTCTGTAGCGATGGAGATGGCGGTGACGACAAAGTACAACAACCACAAAAAGAAGAAGGAAGGCACGTTTAGATTTAGGTTTTACATTTTTTGGTAAATTAGGTTTTGGTTAAGGGTTAATGTGTTTGAGTAGCTTTTGGTTTATTTTTTTTTTTAGATTTAGTTTTTAAACCCGGTTTGGGTTAATTTGTAACCAAAAAAATTTGTAATCTGGTTTATTTTTAAACCAAAATCAATTGTAAATCGAAATCATTTATAAACCGGTTTAATCTATATACAGTATTATCAGTTGTAAACCAATTTTAATATTAAACAA